>NC_056751.1:648069460-648231583 GCF_019279795.1 Protopterus annectens | reverse complement strand
CACTCGACTCAAATCATTAGCTCTCACTTTGCTGGAGACAGAACTGGCCTTGGGTGAAGATGGAGTCAGGTGAATTACACCATTGTTGGCCTACTGCTAACCCCATGACCGTCACCCTAACCCACCACATGTAACAGTTAAATTACTAGCCCTTCTGTACTCCCAGGACATTTTGCTGCTAAGTGCCTACTTTGAGCAATGCTTATTTATCCAAGTCAGAAAATTTGGTGCAGTAAACCTCCAACATGATTTGAATGGGCATGTGTAATCACTTCAGGGGGATCATTTTACCACTCTATACCTCACTGATGTGACATATTGACTATACAGCTGTATTTTATATCATTTGAATAATCCACTCTGAAAGAATCAAAAGGCCACAATAACTTCTTTTTAGAAAACCATTGGGTTGGGAACAGGCTATTCTTTCATTCCAGCCGAAGACAATAGCAGCTTACAGTTTATTCAGACAAATTACATACTTTTTGTTCAAACATAAACTTAGCATTAAGTATATTATAGTATGTTAAAACTTAAAGGCACTAGTTAAAGGTTTCATTCTGTACTTTGTGACACATCCTGTTACATACATATGTACTCGTGTAACTGCCTGCAATTTGCCTTGTTTGTTTTTATTTTGCTCTCTTTTGTCAAATATGCATAGCACAATAGCCTTAGTAGATTTTTGAGGATAAATTAGTTTTCTGTGTTCTGTTGATTAAGTACACATACTCGACAGAGTGCTGCACATTTCTTCTATCAAACTCTATTATATATGTGTGTATATATGTGTGTGTGTGTGTGTCACATATATAAATATTTGTCTTTCTCTCTCCCTCTTGTACACACATTGATGTAGATACAGATGTATTTAGATATACATAGATGTATAGATATAGGTTTATTTTACTTGGTTATGTTAATTGTGTTATTTTGTGAAGTGGTGATTCTTTAAGCACCCCTCCCTGAGAGTGAGTCAGTAGAAGACACAGGTAATTTATTTGTTTTTTTTTTTAAATCTGCAGATTCCATCGTATGCTGTCGAACAGTTTGGAGGAGCTACAGAGTGGTACAGTGGACAAGGTTGGAACACAGACATGAGTTCATTTGTATTTTGAAACAGTGGTTTAGAGTTTTGTAATCAGAAATTTGTGTTTCAAATATAGGCCCTTCTGTGTTACCTAAAACTAATACATATAGATGATTATTTTGAAATATAATTATTTTAAAATTCTGAACACAGTCTGCATGTCTTTCTGTTTGTGGTAAAGACTGTAAATACTCCTACTTGGAATATTTCATATGATTCCTTAAGTTGCAATGTTGTCTTTGTGAAATGTACAACATTGAGAAGCATGGTAATCATTTACTCACAAGTCAAAACCAAATGCTCTTATGCATATGAAGATTGTCTGCACTTGTGCAATACCCCAGCCAATCTTAATGCTCTTATGCATATGAAGATTGTCTGCACTTGTGCAATACCCCAGCTCAACACTAATACAAGGATATTGTCACGAGGTTGCATTTGCTGCATAACAGACCTTAACTGTGGTCATTGGTCAGGTTAGTCTTTGACATAAAGACATGTTTAGGGATTCAGAAAGAACCCCACTGCCAGTAGTAAGAGTTGTATCCAAAAGGGACTGTTTCCATGACACAATTAAATATGATTAAGAGACATGGTAGCCATAATGAAGACAGTCATTATTGACTAATCTGCATGCTTCCGAATCACCTATACTACTGTGAGTGAATATCAGCACATACCTGTGGTAGTCACTACTGGCACTGTGTGCATCACATTGGCACATTTACCACCCTCCCCTTTCATTTCCTCACATGTATATACACACACACACACACACACACACACACACACACACACACACACACACACACACACACACACACACACACACACCACCACCATACTGCTTACATGTCCAGAAGTTGTCAGAACATTTATGTCTTCCTTCTTTTCATTAAGTGCATTATGATGCTAGATGAGTCCAGGTAGTAGTTTTAAATGGAATTTTCCCTGGTGTTCTCTAGTGTTCCCTCCTGGCTTTGTCCAAACCTCCTCCCCCCGAAAGACACACACACTCATAATTCCTCTTAACCCTCCCTGATTTTACAGCTAACTCCTGCTTTTGCATCTTGTATGTGCCTTGCCCCTTATAACTCACTGACAGTTGCAGTCAGTGAATACTGGCAAACATTAGAATTTTTTTTACTTCTTGTGTAAAAGATATATTCTTACAATAACTCCATGGTTTAGTGTAGAGGATAAGGTTCCCTCTTGCTTTGTCAAGGGTGCTCAGTTCATATCACCACCCCCCACACGCATTTTTTTCTGTTGTTTTTCAAAGACTAAACATAATATGCATATATGCCTTATGGCAGGTATTTCCAGGGTGTAAGCACTTAGCTAATTTGCATAGATTGCTCCCCCAGAATGCCTCATTTGCATTTTTGATAGGCCACATAGACCATTGTGGAGCTACATCATGATGTGGTCTAGCACTGTGATAGTGCTGCCCCTGAACTATAAATTAAATTGACTAGAGCTGTTTTTACTTTTATTGGGAGATTTGTGGCATAGTTAAGATAAGAGTATTGGGTAGAAGCTAGGTATAAAATAAATAAGCTGCCTTTCATAGTTGTAAGGTCATATGTGTTGTAAAATAGCTTGATTTTTCTTTATCTCTGTATATTGAACTTTCATTAAAAACATGATAATGTTAGATTTTTATACAATGCATTTATGTAGGTAATCAATCCGAAGTGAATTAGGTTTTGTAAAGGAACATTTCATAGCATGTGAGATGTAAAGAAAGCAATAGTTTCAACAGCTCTGTGTAAATGTACTCTTCACTGAGCACTACTGTGGTAATTTAAAATACCTTGCATTTCATAAACTTTTACCAGTGTTTTTCTCTACTTGCATATGAAAATTATATTATTGGGATCTGAATATGTTTATTTAATTGTAAATGATTATTTAAGAGTTCTCCACTAATTTGGCTCTTATTTCTGACTTCATAAATTACACAAGGAAGAGTTTCTGAGATCCCACTTCGGTGTATATTATTTGCTTAATGAACTGTTCTTCATTAGGTACAGTTTGTTACAAAGGGCCTTAAACAGTACACACACACACACACACACACACACACACACACACACACACACACACACACACACACACACACAACACAACATCACCTTTACAGGAAGCTGTAACATTTCACACCCTAAGCTTTGTAACATATTCTTTGGCTGCCAGATTCTGAACATAGTAGCTGTTGATGTTTGTGATGACCTTAAAATAGACAAGCTATTTTTGCAGTACACAAGGTTTTAAATCCTTACAGTTGAGATATGAATGTGGATTTAGAAAGCTCTAAATCTGCATCATGCAGTTACATAAAGTTGTTTCAGAAGCCTGGACCTTGCTGGCAGCATCTTGGAAATCAAATGTATTGGCAAATGAGAGAAATATGAAATGTACAGTATTGACAAAAATACTATATTGAAAACAGTGCCCATTTCATTCCATTTTGGTGGCTTCTGTTTCCTTTTGTTGACCTTCAAGATATTTTTTTTCAACACCTTTATTGAATTATCACTTAAGACGTAAGAAAACATAAATTGATATGAAAGAAGACCAACCATATTAACGGCTTCCTAGTTACTAACGTTCAAAATTGCATTCATTATTTTGTGTAACTGTCATCAATCTAACATTAAATAAATTGCTCAGTTGCTGCCTTCCTTTAAATGTCACTCTGCCTACAAAGCATTATTCTGTATGTATTGTTCACGTCCATTTTTTCTCATTTTCTCCCACTTTTTTCTGAAGATGCCACTACCCGTTCTTTAATCTCTGTTGCAATATTCAGTAATTCAAATACTTTTTGATTTACGTTTTCTATCAGTTGCATTTTTTTTAATACAGCCACCAGAATTAAACTTGGTAAGAACTTACTATAGCTCAACAATTGGATATTGTATCCCGGCTCAAAAAATAATAATTTCCTTGTTACACCCATTTGCTCACCCAATATTTCTGACAGAGTACTTTGTAGGGAATTGTTAGTCTGCCAACTTGTTACACTCCCAAAGCATATGTTCCAGCTACTTCTTTCTTCTCCATCACACCTCCAACGTTTGCCATCTAGTTGTGGAAACAATCTTTGTAGTCTACTCGGTGGTATAAAAATACCCATGCAAACACTTCTAAACAAAAATCTTAAATCTTCTAGACTTCGTTACATACTTGAGACATGCATATGTCCTTCCATTGTTTCCTTGTCTATTGCTTATGTAGTCTCTTCCCAATCTGTTCCAACTTCCTCTGATTTATTTCTATAGTTATTGTACAGTATTTTATGTGCCCTACTAATTATCTGTTTTTACAGCAGCTTTTAGGTTCATAGGTTTATACTAGGCTATCTGCCCTAAGGCATTTATAAGCCTAGCCCAAAGTTTTGTGGCTTACGCCACCCCTTATGTTAAAAAAAAACCGCATTAGCCTTTGTTGTGCCTCTGTCCAGCAGTGACACAGAGATGATTCCCGGGGGTAAAACCCCAGTCTCCCCACCACCCGTCATTTTTTGTTCTAGATTCAACTAAAAACTCTACTAAAGGATGTCTTTCACTTAGGATTCCCTTATTCCATTCTCTTTGCCTATGTTGTGATATCAATCCCTGACAGAAAATGCAGTCTGCAGCCTGCAGTCCAGGTGCCTTCTTGGGTTCTTCCCATTCTATTGCCTTTCACTCTCTTTGCTCCCAATGCCTTGGTTCCTTTGCCAGTTTTCTCCAGTAAATTCTAACCCCCTTTTGACGATTCTATGTACCCCTAATTGCTGTCATCCTTATTGGCAAAATCCCCTGTCTCCTTTCCCTGTTGGCATAGTTCTTAGAGTACTTTCTGCTACTTTATGAATTTAATAATCTGTGTGACCATCCTAAATTCTCTTTTTATTTCTTGAATGTCCCCTGTTTAGTCAGCATTCCTTCCCACTTTGATTTATAGCTTTCTGCTTCTGTTATATATATGATCCTTAAATGTGTATCTTTTAAAATATCTCTTCAGATCAGGTAATACTAAACCACCTTATTCTATTGGAAGGATCAACTTATCCCACTTGACTCTTGCCCACTTCCCTCTCCCAGATAAATTCCTACAACCCTTTATTAATTATTGTCCACAGCTTCTCCTCTGGCTGTTAAAAATATGCCTGAACTGTATTTAAAACTAAAAGGACTAAAACCATTTTAATTGACTGTATCTTCAATATCCATGAACAAGAGTTTCCAGTTTCTCGGTTTTTGTATTATCTTTTCACTTTCCTCCCATGTATCCTTAACTGCCTCAACAGAATCCTTTTTAATCTGTACTCCTACATACTTCATTTTGTCATGACCCAATAAATATTGGTGTTGCTTGACCAGTTCATTTGTGTACATAGTTTACAGTTAAAGCCTTTGTTTTATCTTTATTAGTATTATTTCCTGAAAAGACTTGAAACTGTTTCAAAATGTTCCACAACACTGAGATATCCTTGTATGGTCTTATCGGGTACAAAATAATATCAGTCTGCAAATAAAGGTATGTTTTCTTCATTATATTATTGAATTTCTGAGTCCCATATTTTCTTTGCCAATGACTATATAAAAGGACCACTCTGCCTGATTCCTCTGTCAGACACAACTTGTCAGAGGAACTTTCCCACTTTATTTGTATTAACTTTGATTTTTCTTTCAGGGAATACAAATGGTTCTATTGTCCTACTAATAAAATCCCAGCTTATGCTGTCAAAAGCATTAGCTGCATTAAGACACAGCAGCATATCCTTACACTGTACTTCCATTTGGATCATCATTGTTCTATTAATTTTGTCAAATGTTTGCCGCCTTCCACAAAATCACATTGATCCACATGTATCAGTTCTGGCAACACTTTTCCATTCTTTTACCTGTTATAGACATAATAACTTTGTAATTGCAGTTTAAAATTGAAATGGGCCTACATGAAGCTGGGACTGATGGGTCTTTAGCATCACTGTATATATTACAGCCGCAGAAGCTTTCTTCCAGGATGTTTAGTGCTTCCCCTTATTTTAAATACTGTTAAGGAAAACCTTTTTCATTATATTTCTACCCTATTTTTCAAACTCCACTTAAAATGTATCCCACTCATTAACTATAACTTCTTCCCTTATAACAACCAAATAATTTTTACCACGGATTCCTTAAATTCTTCTCTTTTTAACAGATGAATGGGAAAGCTCCGGTGTCACATTTTTACTTCATCACCCTGCATTTTTATCTTAGTTGTTATTGGCTAGTGATCTGAAATAGCTATGGGTTGTGTCAGAGCTTTCAATTAAATGCACATGTTCATGTGAAGTATAATTAATTTATATGTTTTGTAGCCCAGTTATTCTACGTTGAGGAATAATATGTACATTTTCTCCAGGTTTCTATTACTGAAGTCACATCTTGCATACCAAACATTTTCATAACATCCTTCAGAAATCTATACTGTTTTGTTATATTTTCCCTTCTCTGCCTCCCAGATGCATCTTCACTGTTGCAAATCAAATTCTAGTCCCAAAATAGAATTAATATTCCCTGCTGAAACTTGATTTTTTCTCCCCAGATGTTCTTAAGATCCATAGTAGCAGTTTTAGGTGGAATATAAATAGATGCCATTGTAATCCTCCTTCCTTGCAAGTAGCTCCTTACTACTACAGATCTACCATTATTATATTTTTGGAGCTCCTTCAGCAGTTAGTACAATTACACTGCTTTTCCTTTATCCCTCATACTTTGCTGAATATCCACCCTGAAATCCTTTCTTTATCAAATTCACATGCTCATTTCTTTCCAATGGGTTTCCTGTAGCTTTGCTATTTGCAGTCTGCATTTCTTAATATAATTCAGTACTCTTTATTTTTTGTTTATACCTGTGAGGACATTCAGGTTCCAAAATAATATGGAAAGTGTCACCAAATGTTGCCAATATAATAAGCTGTTATTCCTAGCTATTGTGTATGATACCTTTTTTTAAAATGTCTTTTTCCAGCTTTTGTGATACATGCACCCACTAATGGTGACAGTTTGATTTTTATACAGTTGTTTTTTGCCATCCATTTGAACCTATGTCACACTTTTTTATAAGACTTCATGTTTTAATGAAAACCCTCAAATAAAAAAACACAGCCCTAGAACACCCCATAATATATTAATGTAAAACAAATGTACAAAAACTATGTACATCTTTAAATAATGAAGTTTAACCTCTCAAATTGGCAGCGGCACACAAAGGAGTTATCTTACCTAAAATTAAGGTAATTCAAGGTAGGACATAGTTTACAGCAAGTGTCCCTATTTACACTAATTATTTTCTGTTCCTGTCTTATATTTTTCCCCTCCCAGATGTGAAAAACAGTAGGTATGCTTTCAGAGAACATTAAGTTTTAGACTTAAAAAAGTGCACTGTTTTTAATTGTGCAGCACTGTAGTTAGGTAGTTAATTATTTGGTTCCATGCAAACATAAGAACAAAATGTACAGCTGTCTTCAGCTGTAGACCTCTCAACTCACACAGCTGTAGACTTTTCAACTCATACTGAACATTTATTTGTTAAAGGAAAATGTGTCATTACATTCAGTGTTCTCTTATTGCTTACACTAAAAACTTAACTCAAGCGCCGTAATCCAGACATTCACCTTTGCAAAAGTAAGAGAAAGCATATCAACCCTACATGAATTGCTATCTGTGCACTTTGTACCCTATCCCCCACCTCCCCCACCTCAGAAACCCAAGGCTACAGCCTGTTAACTTAAACATGCCATTGTCCAGCCTGTCTTCTCTTTTTACATTGCTGCACCTTCATTTTATAAAACTAAAAGAGAAAAAAAGGCACACTTCTACTTCACCATCTTTATCACATACAACAGCAACTGAAAATGCTTTACTATTTAACATACAATTTGTATTATCACATGTTATATATACAAATACTGTTAAGTAAAAACTTGTTTTATTTAGTTTCCTTTTTCTTTTTGTTCCCATCCCCGTGGTGTCTTTCCAGACAATAATAACATGAAGTTGGGCATATGCTTTTCAGTCCAGGGCAAGTTTAACAAAGTCAGAAAAAAGTCCAATCTTTCCACTTTTTCTTGTACAACCATATTTCAAATGATTGGTGCTTTATAATCTCACATTTATTCTCTAATTTCACTGAGACTTGTGTTCACCCTGTTCATCCCCATCCCTCAACCCCAAACTTCAAGTCCAAGGCACTCGCAATTCTTCTGGTCAACACTTGTGCTTTTTTTCTGTCTTTCAAGCATTTTCCCTTGGAACATTGGAAAATATTTCACTGGTAAATTCTCTCTGACCTTTATTATCAGAAGAATGAGAAGTGGAGTCCCCTTCTGCTTGATAGCTCTCTCTTTTCTTGGACAGACTTTTGTATTTCTCCTTATCTTGCTCTGCATCAAAAATGACTTTGATACTCCAGCCAGGCAAAAAAATTGTGAAGGCATCTGGATATTTGAGTCTCACACTTGTCTCTTAGCATTCCCTAATTGCTGGGATAAATGCACTTCTCTTCTTCCTGGTGTCCTGTGTATAATCGTTTTCCACAAACATTATACTGTCTCCAGTTTTTAATACTTTACCCTTATGCCAGTTTGTTAGGATAGACTATCTCTGCCAGTAGGATTGCATTGTTGCTAATACAGGTCTTTGCTGCTTTATCATAGCTAGGTTTGGAACATGCACAAAATGTGCCCTTTCAAGTAACATATCCTACTGGGGAGTACCAGTCCAGTTGCTTTTTTGTGCTTTCATAAAATTATGGGCTGTTCCTTCCAGTTTCTCTGGTACAGTAGAAACTCTGTGTTTCCTTCATGTTCTGACCTCTAACTCTATCATTTTGTGAACCGTCTCTTCATGTGCAGTCTTCTACTCAACCAGCATTTTCTTCATTTTGACCTCTGATTTTTGCAGTTTTATCAATTCAGCTGAATAGCTGTTTAAAGCTTCTTCCATTTTTTCCAGCCTTTTGTTATTGGAGTTGACATACTGCTTCAGTGTTTTGTTTATCAGCACATTTGACTAGTTTTTTTCCTCTAGATTATTGGAAGCCGTGTCTACCAAAGCTGGAGCTTGAACTGCTCTTTGCTGAACAGCTGCAGGATTCTTCCCATTGAGTGTATTCCCTTCACCTTTTCTAGTTGATGATCTTTCAGGATCTCCAAATTTCTTCTTTGATGGCATCCAGGCAGTGTACTCACTCCAGTAACTGAATTCGCTAAAACTTTCTTTTGGCACACTGGGAGAGCTCAGTGTGCAGCAATCTTGGAAGTCCACCTTCAAGACTATTCGTGAGAGGTCTTTCAGAGGTGAAAATATAATATAGCAGAATATGCGGTTTCCATATACTGTATATTTTTTATTGCATAGCTGCACATTATATACATGTTTTATTTTTGACACATTTGAATACCTTACTTTACCCTTTCCCTTCACGCATATATATTTAAAATGTTTGGTACAAAGTTAAATATTATTTGTAACCGTAACAGCCAGCCCCTAAAGGATTCTTTGTTACACAAGAGACTGTCGCACATTACCCAACAAAAGTGATTTTATAGGTACACAATGTGGTTCTTTTGTTTGTTACAACTTGTGGCTTTGGTAGTTTTGTTTTGTAGTGCATACAGTTGTGTAGTATTTCCAAAGTTCAGATTTGGCAGGCAGTTTCTGGTAATTTATCCATGCAATAATGCACCTGTCATTGCCTTAGGATGAATATGGTTGGTACTTGCCTGCGTATTTTAAATGCAATTACTGTTTTATTTGCTATGTCACTTGCTCTTGTAATCAACTGTTAAATCATCATGTCTGAATCACAAAAGTACTGTGTTTTGGTGTCTTGTTTGTGTGTGTATTTGCTGGAGGGAGCAGGTGTCTGAGGGTTTTGTGAGACTTAGGACATAGTCCAGGTAACTGCAATAGACTAAATTGTATAACTTTTTCATCCCTGTGACATCTTCCCCTCACCTTCCTGTATTCTGATAGTTGGATTATGAACATTGTGAAAATGGCGTATTAAATGATATACTTTTGCAGGAATTGTTTTGAGCTTTTTTAGTTAAAAATAGGAACACAGCACTGTAGAGGCTTTTTTTCACATTCTTGTGATACCAGAATAAATAACACAAGTCTACTGTTTCTCAAATTCTCAAACACCCTTAAAACAGAAGGAATAGGTTTTTTTTTTTTTTTTTTTTTGGAATTCCTACTTAAGTGCTTTGTCAGTGTTCTCTAAGAAAGAAGATTAGATTTAATGCTGAACTCATACAGAGAATACGTGCATAATAAAGAGTGCACTGTGAGTAAATTAGTTATAGATAGATTCAAGGTACAAGATTTACATTTCAAGTTTTTCAGTGCAGATATTTAAACAACTATATTAGAGATGTCTGAAAATTGACTTTTGGAGATTGTCCTGTATTTATAACATACTCTATTAATGACGTACAAGTGTCTGCAGTGTTTAAAAATGTATAATTTATTAACAATACTGAGCTTTAAGATTGGTTTCTTAAAAAAATAAACTAAAAGTAATGTTTTTGTGACTCCTGAAGATTGAGTTAAATGTTGTGTTGCCTGTTAATACTTTGTTTGTTTGCTAACACCACAAATGAATCTCAGTTAAGTGTGCCTGTCACATTGTATTATATGTACTAACCATAATGTTTGTTGCTTTCTTTCCATCACATGGTGAAATTGTCCAGTCTGCAACTTCCAATCATGTAGAACAGAAAGCCGTAGTGACTGTTGTAGATCAAGAGGTATTACTAACGCTATTAACTCATTTAATAGTTTTTTTGGCTGCTTTTACTAATCTAAATTATAGTAACTCATTTACTGTATTGTATGTATCTAATAACATATTTCATTTAGCTCGTCTATGTGAGTCCCTAAATGTGAAGAAAAAAATTAACATAGTAAGTGTTTGTTAGGTTATGCATTAGCATATTGTGTCAAAGTTGTGTTTATAATGAGACATTAAGTACAGATGATGATTTGTTTGCGATTCTCTTTATTTATGCAATGTTTTCTAAAAACGTAAGTCTCAAAAGAGAGAGAATTATCCAAGGGACAATTTGTTTAAATCCCCCATAAACGGAAGGCTTGTCTGTACGTCTTTAACGGTACATAGACTGATGGTAATATAATTGTACTTTTGTCAGCTTGGCCAAGTAAGTGGCGATTTATAAGTCTGAACAGAAAGGAGAAAAGCACAGCGTGATAGACAATATAAGTACATTTTAAAATGATGTTTAGGTCTGTTTCTGAGCTTTCTCTGACATGCAGTAGTATTACCTCACAAATGCACATAATTAGAAGTTAACAGGTGATTTCTAATGCCTTTCTGTCCAACATTCAGGTGTTATTGTGTTAGGTGCATGGTCTGTTTTCCTTACGTTTCCTTTCTGAGGTTTTATATCACGTGATGTCATAATGAGTAGTTGTCAAAAGGAGGTAGTGAGTTTGATCTGCCCAAGTGCTGTAACTAGTAGACCATTGTGATATGTAGTAGAATTAATTTCTGAGCCGTAGTGCCCTCTGGGATCATGAAGTGTGTTCATGCTTGTAAATTTCATTGTTTTTTCTTTTTTATTTGTCCTTTTTTCTTTTGATATTACCGTTGCCATGTAATGTTTTTTTGTTTAAGCAGCTTAGTAGGGTTGAATCAATGATGTCATTCAGTGATGAAGTGGGCCAAAGGTACAAACTGCAGTAAGATTATTCTAACATTCTTCTTACCTTGTTAAAAGCATTCATTCTTTCATTTTGCAATTAGGCCTTAAATATGCACTTAACCACACAGATCATTTGTAGGACATTTGTATGATAAAGGTGAGTAGGTATACAGATATAGCCTTTGTGTGCCATAATGAAATGGGCATAAAAAGTCAGTGACATGCTGTAGTTACATTGTATTCTGCAGCTACTGTTATACCCTAACTCTGAGACCACACTACCTGCAACCTGAGACATAGTGTTTATGTTAATTCCCATTTCGCACATTTGGATCCACTGTTTTGACGATCACAGTTGCATTCCATTGGGATTTCCACATGCACTTGAGTTCCATTCCCTTGTTTGCTGTAGTCAGATTAGTGTATAATTGTTGTCACTATGTAGTTAGGTTTGGTAAACAGGTTATGCCCATCATAGGGCACATCCTGTGCTTAATCTGTCTTTAGGACAACTGTGGCAAAGAGTGCCAATCCTTTTCACCCACACCAGAAAAACCATGCCAGAGGTTAAAGGCAATGAGATGTCCTAGTGATTCTGACCAAAAGTGTTAGTGACAGCCAGGTTATTCCAGGGATTACTGGTAATCATAGAGGAAAGAAAAGTCTTACAAATCTGAGGGAAAGTATGTCTAGAAAAGTTGCATCTGCAGGGTCCAAATACAGTGGTGCCCCTGGAGAAGAACTTTTAACTTTACTTCAGCTCAGGTCAGTACTGAAGTGAAGTTTTAGACAGTTGTGTTAGCAGGGGAAGTTCCGTGATGAGATTAAGGTAAGTCGGGTCTATATTATAACTTCGAAGTTGTAAAACATCTAATGTTAGGGTGAAGGTAAGTGAATAGTAGGTAATGCAAGTATGGTGTAGTGTAGAGTTAGGTTTTGTTAACTGCATGTGTGTGTTTTAGTTTGTTTGTGTATAGTTTCGTAGGGTATGTGTGCAATAGTTACTGACCTTAGGGTTAGGGTGCGAGTTAAGGTAAGTGGATAGTTAGTAATGTATGTATGGTTTAGTGTAGGGTTGGGTTTTTTTAACTGTGTGTGTGTGGTTTATTTATTTTTGTGTGCTTGTGTTGTGTGTATGCTTCTTGGAACAGCAAATTTTTTCCCAGGGAAATTCGCTATTCTGAGTGTTGGATGTTATCATAATTTGAAATTCCAAGTTCGAACTTATGGTGTTCGATATTTTGGAATTTTGAATATATGATATAGACCTGGTAAGTCATACCTCTCAACCTGTAAGTGGAAGAACAAAAGCCCAAATATAGGGACAGGTAGATCAGAGTCAGAGTTGTATGGAAGAGGATTAGCAAAACTGTTTTGGTCAGTTCATTAAATCAAGGTGACCCAGATGACAAAGTAGAATTTAGCTGGAGAAAAATGGTGTATAATGTGATTGAGGAAGCACTGGAAAATGAAATGCTTTGTGTCAAGAGAAGGAGTTGAGTCGAAGGTTGATGAAGGGAAGAACTTCCATTGTATAGTCAGGTACTGGGGAAGCCAGTTGTAACATATGTACAGTGGCAACAGGGTGATTTGGTAAATATGGAAAAGAAGTTGCCATATGAAGATATTATTAAAAAGGGAGTAAAATGTATTAGAGTGGAAGAAGAAAGGAAGAAGAGACAGGCAGAGGGACAATAAAATTTGAAGAAGAAACAGGTGGTAAGAATTAAGGGAAGAAGTAATGACAGTATAAATAGATATGCATTATGGATGATCCTGTTTTAATTTCATCAAGCAGTTTGCGTTTGTAATACCATGACAAGAATGTACCCCATTCCTAGGTCAGAGCATGATTACAATTTATGAAATCGGTATTACTTCAGTCTTTGATGTTAGCCATGAATGCTGTACTTAGCAACCACAATGTACCCAGAATTAACCTTCTCCTGCATGGAGATGTAAGGTTGTATGTATTGGTAGCATATATAAGTGTGATTGTAAATTCTTATTTACAAATCCTTACAACTCCTACTACTACTGAACTCGTAATCTTTCCACACTGCTGCTGTTTCTGCTGGCAAACTCTGGACGTTTAAAACTTTGTATCTGTCTGTATGTAAGACAATGTACTTTCTGGGTATAGCAGTTTCAAAGATAAATACTATTGTTGTCTTTTTATTTTTCTTGGACTATGTATCTGGTTTTTGTCTAGTTTTTGGATTGTTGGTAATGGGGGACCATGTGATATACATTTCATCTTTGTTGAATATTCTTTGTGGTTCATTTTGCCATTGGGATTTAACTTTCAAGACACAAACATTAATAAATCTGGGTGCAGAGGATTTTTGTGAAGTGAGTTTTGAGACATTTACCCTTTTTTTAAAGATTTATAAATGAAGTAGAAAAAAATGATTGCAAGCTGGAATAACTTGTTTAATGTAGTACTGCAATTAAAAAAAGTTAAATGTACAATTCAGAACTTCAAGCATAGTTGTATTGCAGCTTAAATGTTGTTTTTATCTGTTTGTAATAAAGTAGATGAAGTCAAGAAGATATATGATATTTGGACAGGGACCTGAGAGATTTAGGTGACAGTGGACGTGTATGAAGGGAAATACAGCTCATTTTGAGTGTAACTGTGAATGTGAAGTGGGAGGAATTTGTTATCTGGGTCAACCTAAAGCCCATTATTGTTGTTGCGAAACTCATTTAGTGCAGGATTATAGGAAGAACATGTGCATTCAGTTTGGGAAAGGTGTCATACTATTAGGAATTGCAAACCTAAGTGAAGAAAATGTAATGAACTTTGACATTTTTGTTTTTATTGTCCAATCTTTTAAAACGAAAGTTTAGATGAAGAAGAAAAATTTTTTTTACAGAAAATGCACAGTCTGATGAGAATGCTATTAAAGATGTTGGAGAGGGTGTTACGAGCAAAATAACTGAAGAAGAAAATACGGATGGGGTGAAATGAATTGAGGACAATTGTAAAAGGAAAAAATATGCACATGCAGAAGAATAGTCAATGTGCAACATTGGAAGGTGATGAAGGTGAAGAGGAAGAATTTGAAATGGTGGAGTAACAAGACCAAAATTCAAAATTGTTAGTGGGAGGATGCGGTGAAAGAAAAGAAATACAAAAATAAAGGCTGGAAGTAAAAGTATGTACAAAATAAAAATAAAAGCAGAAAGGATGCTACAGCTATATTAGCATTATATGTAAATAGAATCCATAATGAGATCAGAGAATAGGTAGCAACTGATATAAGCAGTTACATGTGTGTTTTATACATGGAGTGTGAAGAAAGAATGGAAACAAATGTGGCATTATGCAGAAGTTACATTGTATGGTCGGTAGAAAGTTAAATGTGTTCCCGTATAGAGATGTGTGAAAGAAAAAAGTAAAGAAATGAGAAATTATGGTGAAATTACATTATATTGTTTATGGAAAATTGAATGTCCTCAGGTACAGGGATTGTGATAAGTGAGGAAATAAAAATAGCGGATGGCATGATAGTGATACGAAAAAAGTAGTGATGTGTGGTATGAGAAAAAGAGAAATGTGTCTATGGTTATTTGTGATCCATCATACAAATATGATGGAGAGAAGAAAGGTGTTTGAAGATTTAAAACTTGTTTTGCAGAATTATTTGTGTAATTATGGTGTTTGTTTAATTGTAATTTAAGAAAGGCAAAAGGAAATTAACAGGATATTATATTGATAAAGAAAATTATTAGATGTTCTTCATCTCACATTGCTGCAGTCCTTACATATGGGTAGTCCGCTGTCCTCGGTCGGCCCGAATACCAAAGTATTAGGCTGACGTCGGTCAAGGCGCTTAGAACTGACATCAGGACGTCAGGGTACAAAAGCGCATGACCGACATCATATCCTCAGTCTTTTTTGCCGCATGGTCCGATGCAGAAGCAGCGTTGCAAGTGCCGTTCGGCGTTCTGAAATTTTTCGAGTTCGGAGTTTCAGACCGAATCCAAGTTGGCTAAGTACCCCGTTGGGGAATATTTTGTTTTTTTCTTGCCTCAGTTTATTACCGGATGTCGGAAAAAGTGAATAATTGTATTTCTTGTACCAAACAGATACCGCATAGAGATTATCATTCCTTGTGTATTTCTTGCTTGGGGCCTGAGCACGAAGTCGGGTGTCTTTGTGCTAGGTTTAATAAGCGCACTATTGCCGAAGGTTGGATTGTGCTAGGCTGGTCTTCGGAAGCGGTGCAATTATAATATGCCGTCGGATACTCCGCCCGCCCACGAAGAAGCGCAAAGACAAAGCTGTTAAACCCAGGCAGATGAGTCGTCCGCCCGGACGCCGGTTCTTTAGAGGTTCAGTGGAACCGGTGGTTCCCGGAGGCTTCTATGGAGACTCAAGGGGAGACTTTGATTTTGCAGGATGTGGCCTCTCTTGAGGCAGGTCAGGCTGAGGGGGCTTCTCAGGTTTCTGTACTCCCCTCCCTTCCCAGGGTGGTTAGGCCCTCTCCTTCTGTTTCCAAGGCTTCTTCCAGAGGCAGGCCAGGTTTATCTTCTGTTGGTGTCAGTCCTAGTTCAGCAGGGTCTGTGCCTAAGAAGCACATGCTTAAAATGGCAGAAGATTTGATTACTCTGATTAGAGGTTCTATGCCCCCTCCTGATAAGAGGCCTAGGGTGGAGCCAGAGTTGGAAAGTTTTGAACAAGCTTCAGATGCTTCAGAGTCTTCGGCTGAAGACATGCAGGAATTCACTCCTTATTCTGATTCTGATGCAGAAGATTCCACTCCTTCTGCTTCTCCTCCAGAGGATTTTTCTTTTTCAGAGACACTTCATTCTATGAGGGAGCATTTTAAGTGGGAAGGTCAGGACTTCTCTGATTCACGGAAAAGGCTAAGGGAATTTTTGTTTTTACCTCAGCATAGGCCCTTAGCTATACCTCCTGTTCTGTATGTTGTGCAAGATGTGTTTTCAGAGGCATCCCTTAATCCTAATTCTCTGCCTCCTGCGCCAGTTAAACCTGATAGGTATTACAGGGTGCCTGAGGCTCATAAATATCTCTATAAGAGTCCCAGGGCGGATCCAGAAACTATTAGCCAGGGACCTAAGGGTGTCAGGGCCTCTGTTGTTAAGAATCCAGTTCCTCTAGATAAAGAGGCTAGGGCTTTGGATAGATGGGGAAAAAAGGTCTATTCCTCTTCTACCTTAGCAATGAGGGCTTTGAATTGTCAATTTCATATGTTGAAATATCAGAATTTCCTTCTTTCTCAGTTGAAATCTAAGGTGGATGCTCTGGCAGAAGGAATTGAGTGTAAAGAATTACAAGATTTGGTACATGTCTCTGAACAGGTGGGTAAGCATTCTTTGCAATGTGGTTTTGATGCTTTGCAGGCCTCTTCTAGGGTGGCTGCCACTGGTTCAGTTCTTCGCAGGCACGCCTGGCTTAAGGATCAGAATTTATCTGACCATGTTAAGACAAGGATTTTGGATGCTCCTTTACAGTCTGAAGTGTTGTTTGGTCCACCTGTGGAGTCAGTCTTGAAAAAAATGGAAGACAAGGCTAAGTCTATGCAGACTGTTAAAGATTTTTTGCAGGTTCAGCCTCCAGTTTAGTAGAAATTGGCCTACTAAGGGGTGGACGTATCCTTCCTCTGATTCTCAGTCTAGGGGTAGATCTAGACGTGGTGGGGGCAGAGCTCAGAGTACCTTCAGGCCTAGAACATGGAGTTCACCTGCACAATCTTCAAGTGAGGGCAGGGGCCAGTCCTTTCGTAAACAGGCCCAATGACCTATTTTTTCAGCTGCCAGATCCTTCTTGCCTGGCAGCACCTTTGGGAGGAAGGTTGGCACTCTTCAAGGAAAATTGGCTTTTAATTACCCAGGACAAATGGGTATTGGATATCATTCACCAAGGTTACAAGTTTTATTTCCATACCTTGCCTCCTTTCAAAGGCATGCCGGACGTTCCTCCTCAGCAAAGACTAGAGGCTCACAAACAGATTTCTCTACTACTTCAAATAGGAGCTATACAACCGGTCCCTCTGTCAGAAGTGGGCCTAGGATTTTATTCTCGCCTGTTTCTAGTACCAAAGAAAGGGAACACGTGGAGACCAATTTTGCATTTGTCTATCCTCAACACTTATCTGGACATTCCAATGTTCAAAATGTTGACGTTACAACAGCTTTTTACCTCTGCTAGGCAAAGATCACTGGATGGTGACTCTAGATCTCAAAGAGGCTTACCTACATGTTCCTATCAGGCCCAGTTGCAGGAAATATCTGCTGGCTGGGACTTTTCATTATCAGTTCTCTGCATTGCCCTTTGGCTTATCTACTGCACCCAGAGTGTTCACAAAGGTTCTGACTCCAGTGATAGCTTTCTTCAGGCTAAGAGGAATACAGATTTATCCTTATTTGGACGATTGCCTGATTCTGGCTCAAGAAAAGGACGAACTTCTTCATCATCTACAGTATGTGATGGCAGTGTTAAGATGCCTAGGGTATTCTGTGAACGAAATAAAGTCCAGTCTAGTACCCTCTCAGGACATGTGCTTTCTGGGTGTGAGACTGAATACAGCATCCCAGATGGCCTTTTTGACCCCGGACAAACAAAAGAATCTTTCTCTTTATTTCCATCAATTGTCTCGTCAGTCCAGGCTGACTGCAAGGACAGTCCTTCAAGCCTTGGGGTTCATGGCATCTTGTATTCTGGTACTTCCCAATGCCAAACTGCATATGAGGAAGCTACAATGGTATCTCAAGAATGTATGGTCGCAACACTGCCAAGATCTGGACACTGTCATTCAGATAATACCTTGCATTCAGAAGGAATTTTTGTGGTGGGCTCAGGAATGTCACCTAAACAAGGGACTCTCTGTGACCCGACCAGAGGCGAGTCAGATTCTAACGACAGATGCCTCAGACAAAGCTTGGGGAGCTCATCTAAATGGAAAATGGGTACAAGACACGTGGCCTGCCAGACTTCAACATTTACATATCAACTTGAAGGAGATGTTAGCAGTCCAATTTGCACTGATAGCTTTCAAGGATTTACTTCTTCCAGGACAGGTGTTGATTCAAACAGACAACACAACTGTCATGTGGTACATCAACAAGCAAGGGGACACATTCATACCCTCTATGCAGACAAGCAATGATTTTGTGGGAGACTGCTCTCAGTTTACAGCTAAATCTTCAGGCAAGGTTTCTGCCAGGAGCACAGAACTCCTTAGCAGATGTGTTGAGCAGACAAATAATGGATCCCCACGAGTGGAAATTGGATCCTCATGTATTTCAAAATTGACAGTGTTATGGGGAACTCCAGACATAGATCTGTTCGCTTCTCCACTAAATTACCAGTTGCCAAAGTTTTGCACAAAAAGGTTTCATCCCACAGCTTGGAAAGTGGATGCTCTATCATTCAATTGGAGCAATCTTCACGTCTATGCCTTTCCACCTCTGCCTCTCCTCCCAAAGGTACTCCTAAAGGTCAGACAGGACAAGCCAATCATGATTTTAATAGCTCGATTGGCCTCGACAGCACTGGTACCCATTACTGAGAAGTTTGGTGCAGGAGCCTCCATGGCCTTTACCTTTGATTCCACACCTGCTGTCTCAGGAGAACAGTCACTTACTCAATGTCAAACTTCAGTCTCTGCATCTAACAGCCTGGCATATTCTGTTTTAGGCCCTGGAGGGTCTCAGCTACCACAACAAGTTTTGAATGTTATTTTGGAGGCCAGAAGGCCTAGTACAAGGAAAGTTTACGCTGATAAATGGAGG
Organism: Protopterus annectens; assembly: GCF_019279795.1. Lineage (NCBI taxonomy): Eukaryota > Metazoa > Chordata > Ceratodontiformes > Protopteridae > Protopterus > Protopterus annectens. Next base: position 648,212,021 of record NC_056751.1, on the reverse strand, counting down.
AGATTTTTAATTTGGTGTACAGCAAAGGACTTTGATGTTTCCAAACCTAATTTAAGTGTTTCTCTTCAATACCTTACTGAGTTATTGGACAAAGGTTTGTCTTTCTCCTCTATAAAGGTTCATACTGCAGCCATTTCTGCTCACTATGACTGTGACCCACCATTATTTTCTCATCCTTTGTTTAAGCAGTTCCTTAGAGGGGCAAAGAATATAAGACCCCCACGTAGAGCTCCTACTCCTGCTTGGGATCTCAATTTTGTGTTGGAGAAACTCACTCTACAACCTTTTGAGCCTGCAGCTACTGCCGAATTGAAATATTTATCTTGGAAGACTGCATTTTTGTTGGCCATTACCTCTGAGAAGGGTTTCTGAATTACAGGCCCTTATGGCAGTTGAGCCTTTCTTAATTTTCCATAAGGATAGAGTATCTTTGCGTACTAACCCTTCCTTTATGCCTAAAGTGGTTTCTAGTGTGGCTTTAAACCAAACTATTCATTTGCCTACTTTTTATGCAAACCCCCAAAATAAAGGGGAAAAGATTTTGCACACTTTGGATATACACAGGCAGTTGCGATATTATTTGAGCAGAACTAAAGGGTTCAGGCAGTCTCAGCAGTTGTTTGTTTCTTTTGCTTTGGGTTCTCAGGGAAAACCTGTTTCAAAACAAACTATTTCTAAGTGGATTGGTTTTTGTATTGCTTTCTGTTACTCCCATCATGGTAAGGAGATTCCGGCTGGAATCAGGCCTCATTCCACTAGGGCTACTGCCACTTCTACAGCCTTTTTAAGGGGTAGCTACTAAAGATATTTTGGAAGCAGCTACTTGGAGTTCAGTGCATACTTTTTCTAAGCATTACCACCTTCCACTTTACTCTAAATCTAGGGCTGGATTTGCCACTGCAATTTTACAGGGCATTTTGGCAGCACCTAATGCTTTATAGTTTTGCCAACCTCCCTTACCTCTGCTTTGGGATTCTACCCATATGTAAGGACTGTAGCAATGTGAGATGAAGAACATAGTACAGTTTTGTACCTACCATAAATGTAGATGTTCGAAGATCCACATTGCTGCAGTCCAGTTAACCCTCCCTCCTTCCCCTCTGTAGTCTGGGGTGGTTGTGTGGTTCGGATTGTACATATTGTAAATATTGTAAATATTGTTAGTACAGGAGTGGTTGGATGTTCTTTTCTGTTTTTTGGCTATGGCCTTTCTTTCTGGGGCCTTCTGACATCTGGGCAAGAAAAGACTGAGGATATGACGTCGGTCATGCGCTTTTGTACCCTGACGTCAGTTCTAAGCGCCTTGACCGACGTCAGCCTAATACTTTGGTATTCGGGCCGACCGAGGACAGTGGACTACCCATATGTAAGGACTGCAGCAATGTGGATCTTCGAACATCTACATTTATGGTAGGTACAAAACTGTACTTTTTGCCAGGCTGAAGAAGGAGTAAACAAAGCATAGATATATCAAAGGATTATATTTAAAATGGAAATAGATTGCTGTATATACAAAGGATATGAAAGACGTTATATCGGAAATCATTGAATTTTCAGATTATTGAGCGGTATATGCTAGAATAGTTGATGGCAAATAAATAATAAAGGAATGAAAAGGTTACTGGTGAATGGCATAAGAAATGAGAGTCGAATGAAAAATAAAAATGGGAGAAACGTACAGCAATAAGAGTGCATTATGAAAATGATCCACTTTGGTGGATTGTGTATGAAGTAAAATATAGGAGTGATTGTAGATGTATAAAAAGAATATAAATAAGGATTTTGATGAAATTATAAAAATATGTAAAAATGTGCAGCAAGGAGGTTAATAGAATAAGAAAAGTTGAAAGACAAATTGAAGGAAAAAGAAAATACTGTTGTACAGGTAGATTTTTGTAAAAGAGATCAAAGAGGGGTTTTATTTTGTTTAGGAAAAGAAGTTAAAATGAGAAGGAAAATGGATGCAGTATTTAATTGTAAAGGTAATTCTCAGTACAGGCAGGACAAAATATTGGAAGTAGCAGAAAGCTTTTCATGAAAGATGTACAAGACAAAAGGTGAGTTGTGAAAGATCTGAAAACGGTAAGAATGACTTGGAAAAAAGAGATTTTTGGGGAAGAATTGCAAGAAGTAATAAATAAGGGGACGCAGTAGAGTCAGCACCATGTCTGGATGGATTTAGGTTATGGATTGTTCAAAGATTACCAAGAATTAGAAAATAGTGTTTTGTAACATATTAAATGAATAACTAGAGGATGGTATAAAACACATATGTGGTGGGATAAGAAAATTTTACATTAAAAAGATGAGAGGAGAGACCTATAAAAACTAGAGACCAATATATTGAATAAGTACAGATTATAGTTTCATAGTATAGTACTAGGCTATCTGCCCTGGGGCATTTATAAGCCTAGCCATAGTGATGTGGCTTTTGCCACCCCATGAAATGGTACAAAAATGTACAGAATAAATCTAGAATACTGTGCCTCTGTCTAGTAGTGACGCAGTGAAGGTCCCCTTATATAATAGAATTAGTTTACTGTGCCCCTGTCTAGCAGTGACACAGATGTGACCCCTGGGGTAAACTTACGATCTCCCATCCACTCATCAAGATTTCTCTTGAAGAGAGTCAGTGAGGAGCTCTGCCTAATACGAACTGGGATCCTGTTTAATCTTTGAGAATAATGCAAAAAAGATGCAAGAAGTCTTGCATAAAATGATATGGGATGAATGTTTGGGTATTAAAGGAAGAGGTCTAATAGCGGTAGAAATAATTAGTAAGATTTCAGCTGGGAGTAAAGAAGTAAGTCTAATGATGTGATGTAGCAAATGGATTTGATAAAGTTAGTCATAATGCCACGTGGAAGATTCTTGAGGTATACGAGTTAGGAGAGAGGATAGTGAAAGTGGTTATGAAAAAAGCTTATGAAGATGATGGTAAATGGATGGATTGAAGGAAAAGTATTTATTTTTTTAACATTTGTTTACTGGGAAAGTGATTAGGACTGAGCCCATTTTCTGAGGAGGTCTGGAAAGAAATGCTCCAGGCGCATGACTTTGGGAAACCGGAGTATCTGGAGAAAACCCACAGGAATTCAGAGAGGTCATGCAGACTCCGCACAGAAGGTACCCCAATCGAGAATCGAAACAAGAGAATTTCTTCCTGAGGACGTCTATTTGAGTAGGTGTTTATACTAGTCATCAATGTAATAAATTCAAACCTGTATATATGAAAAGAAAGTAGTATGCTGGGAAATGCATATGAGATAAATCTATATTACAGCTATAATATGGTTATCATGGCTAGAAATAAGTATGAATGAGTGAAATTGTAGTAAGAATTGAAAAAAAAACTGTTATAAATAACTGGTTTGCAGTTAAACTGAAAATCAAGAGTTTATGAAATAAAGAAAATGAGCAGGATGCATCATACTAGGAAATCAAAATATTAGGAGTGAAGTTTGTGGAGTATGAAAGTGTAATGGATCCATGGAGAGTAAAATTGGAAGAAATAAAAACACTGCTCTCATGGTGAAAGCATTTTAATCTAGCTTTAATAAAAAGGTTAACATGCTAAATACACATATTTTGGGGAAATTGGCATACTGTGGATGTGTTTATGCTTCCACTTTAAAATGGATGGATGGAATTAAAGATATTTTTCAATTTTATTTGGAGGTCACAACTGAGTTTTTGTAAGAAGATGGATAATTAGTACCTGTTTAGGCTAAATCTACCCATATGTCTGTACTTGTGTATAAATCTGAATTCATGCAAGCGTGTGAGTGAGTGAGTGAGTGAGTGAGTGAGTGAGTGAGTGAGTGAGTGAGTGAGTGAGTGAGTGAATGTAGAAGCACAGTACCTCACAGGAGGAGGTTCTCCACGGAGTCTCAGCTGGGGTGCCTTTTTGGCAGAATCTGCATGTCCTCCCTGTATTCAATTTGGTTTTTGACAGGTGCTCCGGTTTCTTCCAACATTCCAAAACACATGCAGTAGGTGGGTTGAACACACTAAATTTCTATAGGGGTTGGTGCATCCACACATATATTATATTGTGTATATAGTGTCTGTATGTGAGAGACTAAGCCTAAAGAGGTCTGGTAGGTGGTGTGGAGGATTTAGGCTATACGTTGCATGATTCCTTCAGGCATTATTTGCCATGCTTTGGGGTAGTTGGGAATTTGGACAAGGCTCCTAAATAGTCTCCTGGACTGCATCCCTAGTCACAACCTATGAACCTCCAGTCTTATTAAAAAATAATTTTAACGTATTATATACAGATTGAAAATAAAGGCACAAGTAGTTCTGTGGTTTACTAATATGCATGAGAAGTACCTTTAATGCAGTTTTATACTGCTGAGTTAATATGCATGATAACTGCCTTTAGTGTAGTCTTATACTGCTGGGTTAATATGCATAAGTACCTTTAGTGTAGTCTTATACTGCTGAGTTAATTTGCATGATAAGTACCTTTAGTACAGTCTTGTATTGCTCAGTTAATATGGATGATAAGTACTTTTAATACAGTCTTGTACTGCTAAGTTAATGTAGTCTTCTTTCTTTGTATGTTTCTCTGGAGTTCTCTGATAGAAACAGTTCACAACTTCCTCCAGTGTCGTCCTCTAGGTATTCTTCTGTTCTGGAAGATGCTGCTGTCGATGGCAGGGTCCCTTCCATTAAGGGGAAACCTCTTTGACTGGGCTTAACTCAAGCATTTTTTAATACTGTTTTCTTTATCTTATCTTGCCAATACAGGTAGGTATCTCTTAAAGAAACAGGTACTTTTAAAAAAAAATTACTCACTTAGACATGTTACTGTGTTTAAAGTTAACCCACTAAATCATTGACGTACACATTATTTCACAACTATTTATACAGTTTTGAATGCTGTCTACAAATGATCTATATTTTATCCATTGAGAACCACTGCACCATGTTATATTTGAATGACCTCAGCTTGAAACCCACAGTTTCTTGCCTCTTGGAGCAATTATTTTGTTTCTGTTTTTTTTTATCCTTAGGTAGTATGTAATTTACCTAAACTGCAGGTGTAGAGGTTAGCTTAATTTCTTCTTCAAATGCAATAGCCTCTGACACTACAGTAACTGCAGATTTCTATACTCCCTTCCATCCTTTAAGAATGTTGATGTGGTATAAAAGTTCTGGTCTTTTCTTAACATTCTAACTCTGTAGATTCTCATTCATTGTTTTCTCTGTTACCTCAATTGAAGCCTGTTATGTAGACTCACTTTTTTGATCTCTCCTTCTCTTGCGCCAGAGACCACAAATAATACTTGGCTTCCAGCTTTACATTCCATAGTCCTTCCATTATGTGCCCCATGTTGGCCGTCTCAGGCTCTTTCCATATGTTCTAATATTGTCTGTTGCCACTTCCAACCTGCCTTTCAAGTTGGTATAGTGATGCTTTTAAATGGAGATTTCTTTTTTCCCTTGGCATTTTCTGCAAGTGTACAAAGCAGCTAGTTTCCTTTCAAGTGTACATGTTTTGTATACCCTCTGCTTTTTTACAGTGCAAGCTACTTTTGTCTTTTTAATACTTGGTTGTGTCCAGAGTTTTTGGATAATCCTTACTAGTATCGCTATATATCCTGTATATTGTTTCCTCAGTTTTCTGCTTCACTCGCACTATCCATTTTTAGGAAATTCACTGTATTGTGCTGTAAAAATCAAATATAAAAAAGACAGATTTGCAAAAAAAAAAATGAAAATTGAAAAATTAAAAATTTGTAGAAGACAAATTGGTGCCTCTGATAGTACACACTCAGAACTATAACTTTTTTTTATTTGCATACTTATAAAGCGCACGACTTTAATACGTTTTACAGAGTCACAATTAAATAGTGTTATGATGTTTAAAACACTTTTGATCTCAAGAAATCTTCAGCATCCAACTTTCAAGAGGGAAAAGTCCAGTAAACCTTCTCCCCATACAAACAATGAATTCTGTTTTTTTTTTTTTTTTTTTAATTTCCATTTTCAGATTATTTCTACCTGCCTTCACCTGAAAATAGTTATTACCCATGTTTTCAAGCATTTCCTGCAAGTTCACCAGGGCATTATTATTTGAGGTATTATTTGAATATCTAATGAAATTAATTGCATTTTAAATTTTAAGAATTCTTTCTTCAAACTTTTGCAGACCCAAATTAGGTCATCTCTCAAAGCCTGTAGTTTACTGAAGAGAGATTTAGCTTCCTTAATATGTAAATCTTTAAATTATTTTTTTCTAGTTCTTCCCACTGGTTTTAGTTTTAATACATGCATCACATCATAATAATTTTACCTTGCCACTGTCTTGTTCTGCCATAGATGTATCATGGATGTTTGTTGTTTAGGTTCTATGTTATCACATACTACAAGGATTCTCAGGTTTGCTGTACTTCATAGCATAGGGTTATTATTCATTTTGAATTCCTCAGTCCTGACATTCTCACTGTGACTTGCTTCTCCAAGTGGCATGCTATCCTGACTAAATATTCTGTCTGCTTGTTTTGGTCACATATTGGTCTGTTTGGAACCCTGCAGGGCCTCTTACTTCATACTCTGTATAGCAAATACCTTTGCAACTCAAAACACAATAAAGTTGAAGGTTTTGCTCAGTTTCTTGCCTTACAACTTCATCTGTATTCCTCTTGCTGTGCTCAACATATCATCTTCCCAGTCTGTTGTGAGGCAGAAGGTGCGGGTCTATATTAGAACATCGAAGTTTCAGAACTTCGAATGTTCTAATATCGAACCCTATCCAGCGAAAGCTGAAAATATTGAAGCAACAGAAAACCAAAATTTTTCCTAGGGAAAGAATTTGGTTGTCTGTTTCTGTTGCTTCGGTATTTTTAGTGCTGTGGTGGAAAGTTACAGGTCGGGTTCAAGTAAGTGTGCGATTGAGTGCGGGTTAGGGTAGTTAGTGTTAAGGGTCTGGGTTAGGTATGTGTGCGATTGTGTGGACTTGAGGGTTAGGGCAGGTTAGGTGAGTTAGGGTTAGGGCGCGGGTGAGGAGTGTGCGATAGTGATGGACCTTAGGGTTAGGGTTTGGGTTAAGGTAAGTGGATAGTTAGTGGTGTGTGTATAGTGTAGGGTTAGGTGTAAGATTTTAGGTGTATGTGTGTGGATTGCTGTTTGTTTGGTGTGCTTGTGTTGTGTGTATGTGTTTTGGAACAGCAAATTTTTCCCTAGGAAAAAATTTGGTGTTCTGTATGTTCAATGTTTTCAGCTTTCGCTGAATAGGGTTCTATGTTAGAACATTCGAAGTTTTGAAGCTTCGATGTTCTAATATAGACCCAAAGGTGCTACTTCCAGACCTCTCAGTTCAAGCACTGGGGTCTCAGAGTCTGACTTTTTCTCTTAGGAGACAAAACTTGTAGCAGTATTCTTTAATATCAGTAGCTATAGCTGCTTCATTTTTTCCTTCTTTATGAATATGATGCTGTGTTTTTTGTTTAGATATCCTATATCTTGATTTAATAGCAATATCCTTGGGCCTCTGTTCATTGCTATATTGTATCTCTAGCTTTATGTTTCTTCACCCGAAAACTAAGAAAAGGGCACTTGTAAGGTGGGGGAAGGCATGTGCCTGACCTCTCTGAGTTAGAAGCCTGGTGGAGGCTGATAATGAATGAATGTCAAGCAGAGCACCTCACTGGCCCTTTTCAAGAGAAATCTTGATGAGTGGATGGGAAATAGAAAGTTCACCCCAGGGATCACGCCAGTGGCTCTACTTGATAGAGGCCCCAGGAACTAACAGCAGCATGATGCCAGGGCACTTCTATGGGCCAGGCTTGTAAAGGCTCCAGGGCCATTGGTGTAGTACACACTTATGAACCTATGAAGAGGTGTGTCCTTAGCTGAATGGTCAAGGGTCATTGGCTGAGTCAGTGAGGATGTGGAACAGTACATCTCATATCCTAGTTGCACAGTCATCCATGAAATTTACAGCCATGCACAAGGAGAAACAATGAGCTAGGGTATAAAGTTTAAAGTTACTCCTTGGTAGCCATACCAGGATCTTCTTTCCAACCCATAGCATCTGTAGAAGTCCAGAGTCATATAGGAGAGCCTGCAAGACCTTGAGAACAAGAAGAGGCACTGGAGGAAGCCAGTGGTGAGTTTCAGGGAGAAAAATGCTGCAAAGAGCTATACCCACCTCTAAAAGGGTACATCAAGACACATTTTAGTTTCAGTTTTCCTTTTTTTCTTACTTTGTTGCCTACATACTGTTGTTTTTTTTAGTTTGATTTGTGCTGACGGGAATGCATATAGAACTTTGACACAAGCACCGGTTCTTTCTTTTTAACTATACAAGTGAAAACTTTCTTTTCTTCATAGCTCACCTACTAATAAGAATTTTCCGTTTCTGGAACTTAATGTTTTAGATTGGCAAAAAGTTTAGAATTCTGCTCAGGTTGTGCATTCTCCATAAATCCCAAGTTCATTCTCGTAAATTTACCATTCGGTGCATGTTTTCTTCTTGTCACTTCTGCTAATCAAATCTATTTCTTGCTTTACTTGCTTTCAAACTAGAATTCAATGTGTAGGTCCACACTCATACAGGTAATGGTCTTGCAGGTGTAGACTAACACATATTTTTAAGTTGAGTAGGTTGTTTTCTGTGTGTTCCAAGCCAAAGTTTTGTGCGTTTAGGACTGCTAACTTGTATACATTGTCCTTTGTTTGATTCATGCACCTTGATGCATTTGTCTTGGCAGTTGTTCCACCTCTTTTTTTCTTAATTTTTATTTGTAGATGAATAATATGCTGTTAGTACCATAAATATATACCATGAATTTTTTAGTAATAGCTTTCTTTCTCCATTCATAAAATGCTGCTTTACAAGCAAAACCATACTACCTAAATCAGCATTTCTTGCAGGTCTCAGGTAGCATTTATAACATTGGATTTAACGTATGCAGAAGTACAGCAATGAAAAACAGTCCCAGCCTTTCTAGCAGGTAATTTATTGCGTACAATGAATGGTATATGGTATATATGGTATCTATACTCAAATGTAATACCGTAAATTAAATTTTTGAATCAACATCCTAGTTATAAAAAAGTACAAACCTACTATAGATATATTGATGATTTGTTCTTTTTATGGACTGGTACTTATGAGGAATTTGTGGATTTGGTTAGTGACTTAAATTCTACTACTGAGTTTTTGGAATTCAAAATCAGTGGTTTTGGTGAATCTATCAACTATTTAGATTTACATTTGAGTATAGATAAGGAGAGAAACCAGTTTGAGTAGTATCTATAGGAAACCAGTATTCGCTAATCAATATTTGCACAAGGATAGTTTACATCCACAGCATATGATAAAAGGAGTCATAAAAGGTCAGATCATTAGGCTTAGTAGATTAACTTCTGACAATGACACTTTCAAAAAGGAAGTTCTGTTTTTGAGGTTACTTTTTCTTTCTAGAGGTTATATCTTGGAATGGCTAAAGAAGATGGAAAGTGAATTAATGGTACTAAGAAGGGGGTGGCTTCACCCATTTTGTATTCAACTGACACCATGGTTGGTCCAGTTATTGACAGTACATCAAACACATTGGAGACTGGCGTTTCTAAATATACGAGTGCTTTTCCTATACCTATAGTCAATGAAATGTGGCACATCAAACACATTATAGAGAATAATTGGAAAATAATACTTGGAAACAAAGAGTTAGTGTCGACAATTGGACTGAGACCTAGATTTATTTATAAAAGAGTTACTAACATCAAGTCAATGCTAGAATCGGGAAATAACAAGGTTAATATTTGTACAAGAACGGGTTGCAATAAGAAAGGTACTTATGCTTGCAGGAATGCAAGCAATGTAGGTTCATCAGTAACACTTCCTTTATAACTTTAAGTCATTCCAACCAAACATTTTGGGCTAAAGACTACTACAATTTCAATAGTGAATATGTTGTTTACATTGCTATTTGTATGTCATGTGACAATTTTTATATAGGAAAGACCATAAGAAGTTTGAAATGCAGGATATATGAACACAATCTGGCTTTTAAAAAGAAAGACGAAACAAATTAATTGACTAGACATGCATCAGTATGTCTAGATTTTAAAAGATTCACTTTTTTTGTCTTGGAAAAGGTAGAGAAGGTTTCTTTTGAAGGTGATCTTAACTACATACTAGAATGCAAAGAAGCACTGTGGCAGTTATTTTTAGGTGCAGACAGTGCACCTGGATTAAATGAATCCATAAATTTAAAATACTTTTTAGTTAATAGATAATATTGTTTAAACAAGTTTTTACTACAACTATTTTATTTAAAGAATGTGTATTTTATACAGACTGACACACCTAATGTTTATTTAATTAATTGTTAATTGTTTGAAGTCATTTCCTGTTTGACAACAGATTAGGATATAAAAGGAAGTTAGGGTAGGGTCATTTGTAAATGTTTTTTTCTGAAGAAGTTCACAGAATTAAAAGTGGATAAAAGCTGCACCAGAGTGGTTTTTGGATTTGTATCCTAGGACAGGTTCTTTTTGTGTTTCCTGGTTTGGTCTTTAAAAGTTTGTTTCAAATATAAATCTAATTACATACAAGTTTAATTACCATATTTTTCCCTTGTAGCAGAAATCCTTTCACATTACATTGTATCGTATTGTACTGGAAGGTTCAGAAGTCACAAAATTATTTTTTTAAAGGGAAAGAATTGTCCAGATTGCAGTGGCTTCTGCTGATTGTGATTTTCATTTTTTATGTGCTATAGGTATTTCTATTTCTCCATTGTACCGTGCTCCGGTTTCCTCCCACATCCCAAAGACATGCTGTAGGTGGATTGGACACTCTAAATTGGCCCTAGGTGTGAATGCGTGCATGTGTGTGCCTTCTGTGGAAGGTTGGGCACCGGGATGGCAACTCGACACTGTAAAACTCCACTGCCAATCATCAGGTGATCCGCTGTGGTGACCCCTAACTGGGAAAAGCCGAAAGAAGAAGACAGTATTTTATGATGTGTATTAAACACCTTTTACAGACCCCCAATACAGAGTCAAGTTGTTTTAGTTTACAAGACACTCTTGCAAGCGCACTGTGTACAGTTGAAGGAAGTCCAGTTTGTGAATCATGTGGGGATGTAGTTATCAGTCTGATGCACTGACTTCCATTTTATTCGGTTCCAGAGTGAAAAGCTAACTGGCAAGTGGTGGGGGAGGGAGGTTTTAAAGATTTGGGTTTCAGTTATTTGTACTATACAAGAAGTGTAAGGGGGTTGTATGCTTCTCATCCTCTTAGAGCAAGAAGTCTAGACAAAGGCATAAATAATGGGGCTCTTTTTTTATTGCCCATCTTTGTAATTAGCTTGTCTCCTTGCAAACATAAGAACAAAATGTACAGCTGTCCTTACCTATAGACTTCTGAACTCATACAGCTGTAGACTTCTCAACTCACACTGAACATTTATTTGTTAAAGGAAAATGTATCATTACATTCAGTGTTCTCATATTTATTTGCTTACACTAAAAATTAAATTAACTCAGGGGCCTTAAACCAGATATTCACCTTTGCAAATGTAAGAGAAAACATATCAACTCTATATATATTACTGTCTTTGCACTTGCCATGCCTTCATTTTCAAGGCACATGATTACTTCACTATCTTTATCACATACAATAACTGAAAATGCTTTACTATATAACATGCAATTTAGATCACCCCATGTTATGTATGCAAATACTGTTAAGTAAAAAATTGTTTTATGTAACTACTTTTTTTGCTTCCCTTCCCCTTAGTGTCTTTCCAATCAATAATAACTTGAAGTTGGGCATATACTTTTCATTCCATAGCAAGTTTAACAAAGTCAGAAAAACGGTCCAATTTTTACACTTTTTTTGTACAGCCATATTTCAGAAATGTGATTGGTGCTTTATAATCTCACATTTATTCTGTAATTTCAGTGATGCTGATGTTCTTCTGGTCCATCCCCATCTCCCAACCCCAGAATCAAACAGGCCCAAGGTACTAAGAATTCTTCTGGTCAACTGTTTTTCAATCTCTCAAGCATGTTTCCTTGGAACATTGGAAAACATTTCACTCAGTCTTTCTATGAGCATTATCATCAGAAGAATGAGAAGTGGATTCCCTTTCTGCTTGATAGCTCACTTTTTCTTGGACATACTTTTGTATTAACTCCTTACCTTGCTCTGCATCAAAAAATTACTTTGATCCTCCAAGAAAAATATTATGAAAGCAGCTGGATACAGCAGATTGAATCTCACACTTCTCTCTCAACATCCTGATTGTTGGGATAAATTTGCTTCTCTTCTGTCTGGTGTCCTGTGAATAATCATTTTCCACAAGCATTCTCCTGTGTCCAGTTGTTAGTACTTTGCCCTTCTGCCAGTTTGTTAGGATTGACTCTTTCTGCTGGTATGATTGCATTGTTACTAATACAGGTCTTGGCTGCTTTCTCATGGCCAGGTTTGAAACATGCACACAATGTGCCCTTTCAATTAACACGTTCTGCTGTGGAATACCACTCCAGTTGCTTATTTGTGCTTTCGTAAAATTAATACAGCCTATTCCTTCAAGTTTCTCATTGTACAACAGAAACTGTCAGATTTTCCTGTGTACTCTAACCTTTAACTGTACCATTTTGTGAAACATGTTTTCTTGTACAGTCTCATACTCAACCAGCATTTTCTTCATTTTGACCTGTGATTTTTGTAGTTTTATTAATTCATCTGAATAGTTATTTAAAGCTTCTTCCATGTTTTACACATCTTTATTTGAGTTGATATGCTGCTTCAATGTTTTGTTTATTTTAATCAGCTCTGAGCACATGCAACTTTTTTTTTCCTGTATATAGCAGAAATTGTGTCTTGTACCAAAGCTGGAGCTTAAACTGTTCTTTGCTGAACAGTTGCAGAATTCTTCCCAGTCAGTGGTTTTCTGTCCCCTTTTCTAGTTGATTATCTTTCAGGATCTGTAAGTTTCTTCTTTGATGGCATCTAGGTAGTGTACTTACTCCAGTTACTGACTTTATTAAAAGTTAAAGTTTACTGGCTCTTATGTCTCCTTTTCTTTTTTTCATATTGGAAGAGCTCGGTGTGCAGCCATCTTGGCAGTCCACATTCACGGCTATTCTTGAGAGGTCTTTCAGAGTTGAAAGTATAAAATAGCAGAATTAGCTATTTCCATCTACGGTATATTTTGTACTGAGTAGCTGCACATTATATACATGTTCTTTTACTTTTGACACATTTGAATACCTTACTTTACCCTTCCCCTTTACACACACATTTAAAATGTTTGGTAAAAAGTTAAACATTATTTGTAACCACTACAGCCAGCCTCTAAAGGATTCTTTGATGCACAAGAGATTGTCACATATTACCCATCAAAAGTGGTTTTATAAGTACACAATGTGATTCTTTGTTTTGTTACAATGTGTGACTTTGGTTGTTTTGTTTTGTAGTAATCACAATTGTGTAGTATTTCCAAAGTTCGGATTTGACAGTCAGTTTCCAGTAATTTTGTCCATGAAACAATGCACTCATCATTGGCTTAGGATGGATGTTGTTGGTACTTGTCTGCATGTTTTAAATGCAAGTACTGTTTCATTTGCTACTTTACTTTCCTACATCAACTGTTACATCATATCTGAATCACTGGAATACTGTGTTGTGTTTTCTTGTTTGTATGTTTATTTGTCAGAGAGAGCAGGTGCCTGAGAGTTTTGAGAGACTTGGAACATAGTCCATGTAACTGCAATTGACTAAACTGTATAACATGTTTTCGTCTCCCCTTCACATTCCCTGTATTGTGACCGTCTTGATTATGAACACTATGAAAATGGCTTATTAAATGATGTAAAATACTTTTGCAGGAATTGTTTGAGCTTTTTTCGTCAAAAATAGGAGCATGGCACTGTAGTGTTTTTTCTCGTGTATGATTTCACTTTTTTGTGATACCAGAGTAAATAACACAACTCTACAGTTTCTCAAACTGTAACAAGACAGAAAGAATAGTGGTGTTTTTTTTGGACTTCCTACTAGCATACTTAAAAGTTCTGTGTCACTGTTATACAAGACAAATCTGATTTAATGCTGAACTCATACAGAGGAGACGTGCACAGTAATTGAGTACACTATGAATAAATTATTTACTTTATTTTATTTATTTATTTATTTCCAGTTTGATTACCGGGGAAGTCCACTGGGCCCAAATGTGCCCACTTTCAGTGGAGGCCTGGGGAGAAAAGCTCCATAATACAGTAAATATACAAAAGTGTAAAAGATACAGTATATAGTACAGTTTACAAATATTTACATTCAATATCGAGCATTAGCAACAAAGTTCATTGTGATAGATCTTAAGGGTTATACTGTACAGTTTCATTTGAACATACGTTCTCACATTTGAAGTGTGGAAATTTACATACACTCATTTAAAGTAAGTGTGGAAACACTTTACACTCATATAAAGTAAGATGCTATTTACAGTATTTACAAAGTTGAAATTGTGTGTTGAGTAGCTATAGGAGTTGCAGAGAGCTTGAGTCCACTCTAGGAAATAGTTATGGGAGTTAGAGAGGTTGGAACCCAGGAGAAAACCTCCTGGGGGCATTTACTTAAATAGAATTAGGTAGTGTGAAAGCAGGTACATTTCCATTTAGAGGACAGGTATGTGAAAAGCTGGGTTTTGAAGTTTTCTGAGTTTGATATTGTCTTTAGTGTGGAAGGGAGAGAATTCCATTTCTTGCCTAGTGAGAAAGAGGTGAGAAGTTGGCCAGCAGGTGGTTTAGGTTTGTAGATGGTAATTAAGTTTTGGTGTTCTGTTAGGGGTGTAGGGGGAAGGATGTTTGTTAGAGCTGGATATTTATTTGGGTGAAATACAAGACTGTGTGCTGTGGTAAGTTGGAGGTAGTCTAGGTAATTTGTGAGTTCTAGCCAATTCAGAGATTGAAGGGTAAGGCAGTGATGGGTGGAATTTTTGGATTTGGTGGCAAATTTAGAGATTTTATTATAGCAGTTTTCTAGTTTAGAGGTGATGGAAGAGGTCAGGTTAGTCAGAAAGAGGGGCTCCATATAACAGGGATGGGAGAAGGTAAGTAGTAGCCAAAGTATGCCTAGTAGAGTTGGAGAGGAGATTATTCCTATAAAGCATACCTAACTTTTGGTGGGTTTTTTATATTTTGTTGAATATGGATATCAAACTTGAGGTGTTAGTCTATAGTAATGCCAAGAAGTTTGGTGAAAGGGACCACTTCTGTAGGTGAGTTGGTTTGGCTAAGGACTTTGAATGCATTTTTGTCATAAGAGTAAGTCTTTGAGGGAGGGGAATAGTAGAAGTTTTGATTTATTTGCATTGAGTGAGAGGTGGTTTTGGCACATCCAATTCTCAGTAGTTGAAAAAGCAGTTTGAGTTTTAGTCAGAGTTTTAGTCAGCAGTTCAGGGAGGGTTGAGGTAGAGCAGACTAAAGTTGATTTGTGTGCAAATTAAATGACTTTGGCATCAGGAATAGCAGTGTGAAAGTTATTGATAATGATGTTAAAAAACATAGGTCCGAGGATGGACCCCTGTGGTACGCCAGTTGGGGTAGGTAAGAAGGTAGAGGTGGTGTTCTTCCATTTAACTGCCTGAGATCTATCTGACAGGTAACTAGAGAACCAGGATAAAGTATTTGGTGAGAGATGTAGGTCTGAGAGATGATAGAGTAGGTGTTTATGTGAAGCAGTATCAAATGCTTTAGAAAGCTCGAGGAGAACAATGGATACTAAGTGTCCTGAATCTCGGGCTTGATTGACAGTTTCTTAGAAGGAGAGTAGTGTGGTTAAAGTGCTATGGCCTGGGCGGAAGCCATGCTGGGTAGGTGCAAGAAGTTGGTTTTGGGTCAGGAAAGGCATAAGTTGGAGGTGGATGCATTTTTCTAGGATTTTGGAGACTGGTGAGAGCAGAGCAATGGGGCGGAAGTTTGAGATGTTGGTGTTTTTGCCTCCTTTGTGAAGAGGAAGAATATAGGCTGTATGCCAGAGTTTGGGGACATATGATTCCTTTATAGATCTGTTGATAATGATGCTGATTAGAAGTGCTATACCATCAGCAGCACATTTTGGGAAGGAGGAGGGAATATTATCAGGAGCATTGGAGCAAGGTTTAAGTTTGGATAGAAGTCTTTTTATAAAGTTAGTAGAGACAGGTTTGAGCTCAAACATAAGGTGATGGTTATTAGGGGGGCTTAGACAAGAGAAGAATGAGAGGACGGGTGGACTATAGTTGGGAAAAGTCTTGGTCAGGTCAGAAATAGCTTCTATAAAAAAATTGTTAAATTGGGAGTCTAATTCCAGGTCAGATTTACTTGTGTCAGGACAGGGGTTATTCTTGGAGCCAGGATTGAAAAGTATGGATTTCCAGACTTGTTTGGAGTTTTTGTTGTTATTGGACTGCAGCTTAATATAATAGGATTTTTTGTCCTTAGTGATTAGTTTTTTGCAAGGTTACGGAGTTGTGTGTATTTAGTTGAGATAGGTTCAACATACATGATTTAGACTTAATTCAAGTTTTAAAAGTCCACAAAAAGACAAACGGTGCCAAAGTAGTGAACATACGCTCACTATCAACAAATAAACCACAGAAAAATAGAGCTGTAGAGGTGAACCAGAACCAACCAGCTTATGGGATAAAAAGTTTAACAATGAATCCAACTATAGAACAACCAAAAGCAGTGAAAAGAACGCTTAACTAGATCACTGCATTTCCATTCTATCCTAGAACTTCTTCAATTGTGCTAACTACCCCTCACTTCAATATATACTAAAGCTAATTGAAAAATCAGAGCCAATAATTCAATTAAACATAAATTAACTGTGATCCATTATTAAACTGTCTATTCCTAATTATTAAAAACTTTTAAAAAAGCTTTAAAACATCTTTCAAATCATGTTAGAAAGTGTGAAGGAAGTGTTAAAAACAAACTTATACTATGAAGGAATAAATGAGCAGGCATATAATATACTGGAAAAATATGCAGTAAGAAATCTGTGAAGGAAGAACACAAGGACTTTGACTATACTGTCATCTAGTGTGGACAACAATAAGTACAACCTAAATGTTCAAAATATTGTAATCCCATCTATAAAACTGCTTCACTATGTAATAAAAACACCCTTAAATACTTAAATTTTTAAATATACGATCATATTTATTTATTTATTTATTTATTGCAGTTTGATTACCAGGGAAGTCCACTGGGTCAAGAAGAACCCATTTTCAGTGGAGGCCCAGGGAGAAAAGCTCCAAAATAGAATAACCAATACAAAGTTAAGAAGAATACGATGATAAATTCACACAGCAGAAAACATAATAAGATACAGTAAATTCAAATTTACAATAGAAAGTACACTCAGGACAATGTAAAATACCTATTTACAATAGAATGTAGACACAGAAAGAACATTGACTATGGAAAACACTGCAGGAGTTCCCTGAGGAAACAGCAACACTGAAGATTTTTTTTTTTTTTTTTTTAGGTTGTTAATATTTTTGTCCAAACAGAGTAGTAGGAGCATGCTAATGGCATAGCTGGAGTTCGAGTGTAAAAAGGGTGCAGGAGTAAAGGACTTAGTGTAGGGGCTTAGTCAAGGGGAGCTTTGCGATTAAGTAGGGTGAAAACAAGGACATTTCCTTTTTGATGAAAGATGTAAGAAAAGCTGGGTTTTGAAGTGATCTAAGCTAGGTATAGTTCTAGGAGAAGAAGGGAGAGAGTTCCATTCTCTACCTAGAGAGAATGATAGTAGTTGTTGGCCAGCAGGATGTTTAGGTCTAGGAATGGTGATTAGATTGTGGTGTTCAGATCTTAAAGATCGTTTGGGAGTGTAAGGGAGGAGGATGGAGGATAGAGCAGGGCATTTTTCTGGGTGGAGTATTAGTTTGAGTGGTTGTTAGTTGGAGATAGTCAAGGTGGTTTGGGAGTTCTAGCCAGTTTAAAGATTGAAGGGAGAGGAAGTGGTATACAAATATTTGTAAAATAGTATGAAGAATCTTATAAAAATATATATAGTGTTAAAATCTAGATGATCTAGGTTTTAAAACTGGAATAATGGAGATATTTTCATTAAGTCCAGGAAATTTGTTGGCCTCAAGAATCAATTGCGAAATATTTCTTGATATTCAATTTTTTTCTGGCATTGTCCTCCTCTTACATCGTAATGAATTTCTTCCAATACAAAAAATAAAAGTAGCTTCCTTACAGTTAATACTATGTTTATACAGTGCATTAGTAATATCTTTCCTGTGAATATCATATAAATGTTCATATATTCTTCTTTTTAATGCCCTTACTTTTTTGCCCACATAAAATGCAGAATATTTTTGCATTCAGCTTAGTATGCAACTCCTTTACTATTGTAGGTTTGTATGCTTTTTAGCCTGTATGTATCTTATCTATCTCTGCTCTGTATATAAACACTATCTTTAATACTGATATGTGGGCATTGAGCACATTTTCCACATTTATATGTACCCTTTCTTTTCCTGGATCTATATTTTTGTAAACATTACTCAATAAATTTCTGATTCTTATCTTTTCTATAAGTAAATTTAAGTTGTTTAAATATAATATTCAAATCAGAGAAACTGGAGAACATTTTCCAATTTGTTGATATAATATTTTAATAACCTTAGCATCCCTACTAAAATTCCTAACAAATGATGTTCTTCGTCTCACATTGCTGCAGTCATGACCTGTGGGTAGTCCGCTGTCCTCGGTCGGCCCGAATACCAAAGGATTAGGCTGACGTCGGTCATGGTCGCCCGGAGTTGACATCAGTACGTAGTAGTACTTAAGCGCATGACCGACGTCATATCCTCTGTCTTTCTTGCCGCGTGGTCCGAAGCAGAAGCAGCGTTTGCAAGTGCCGTTCGGCGTTCTGAAATTTTCTATTTCGAGTTTCAGACCGAAGACCAAGTTGGGCTAAGTACCCCGTTGGGGAAAACTTTTGTCTTTTCTTGCTTCAGTTTATCCGGATGTCAGAAAAAGTTAATAATTGTATCTCTTGTGGGAAACAGATACCTCATAGGGACTACCATTCTCTCTGTATTCCTTGTTTGGGGCGGAGCACGACATTGTCGGGTGTCGCTTTTGCGCTAGATTCAATAAGCGCACCATTAAACGTAGGTTAGACTGTGCTCAGTTGGTTTTCGGTAAGCGGTGTAACTACAACATGCCGTCGGATACTCCGACGCCCGCTACCGCAAAAAAAGAGAAAAGAGAAAGCTTTAAGGTCTAAACCGGAGGAGTCGTCCGTTGTGGACGCCGGTTCTATGGAAACCACGGTTGAATCTGTGGATCCAGCCGAGGCCTCGGCTGAATCCCAGGGGGAGCCTTTACTTTTGCAGGAGTTGGTCTCTCAGGAGTTGGGCCAGGCCGAGGGGGCTTCTCAAGTTTCTGTGGTTCCAGCCTTACAACAGGTTATTAGGCTTTCTACTTCAGTGACTAAAGGGCCTGCTAAGTCTAAATCTGGTCCTTCTGGTTCGGGACATAGCCCTAGTTGTTCAGGTTCTGTTCCTAAAAAACATATGCTGAAAATGGCAGAGGATTTGATTTCTTTGATTAGGGATTCTATGCCCCCTCCTGAGAAGAGGCCTAGGGTGGAGACAGAGTTAGAAGGAATAGAGCATTCCTCAGATTATTCTGAGTCCTCAGCTGAGGATATTCAGGATTTTCCTTCTTTTTCAGACTCGGAGGCAGAGGATTCCTGTCCTTCTGCTTCACCTCCAGAGGATTTTTCTTTTTCTGAAACCCTGCATTCCATGAGGGAGCATTTCAAGTGGGAAGGTCAGGATTTTTCGGATTCTCGTAAGAGGCTAAGGGAATTTTTGTTTTTGCCACAACATAGGCCTTTGGCTATTCCCCCTGTTTTAGATGTTGTTCAAGATGCTTTTTCTGAGGCTTCACTTAATCTTGATTCTTTACCCCCTGCTCCTGTCAAGCCAGACAGGTATTACAGAGTCCCAGAGGTGCATAAATATTTGTATAAGAGTCCTAGGGCAGACCCAGAAACCATTATTCAAGGGCCTAAGGGTGTTAAGGCTTCTGTGGTTAAGAATCCGGTTCCTTTGGACAAAGATTCTAGAGCTTTGGATAGGTGGGGAAAAAAAGTGTACACCTCTTCTACGTTAGCTATGAGGGCTTTAAATTGCCAATTTCATATGCTGAAATATCAGAACTTTTTGTTAGGTCAATTGAAATCTAAGGTAGATGCCTTGTCTGAGGGTATAGAGTGCAAGGAATTGCAAGACTTGGTTCATGCTTCTGATCAAGTTGGTAAACATGCCTTGCAGTGTGGCTTTGATGCTATTCAGGCTTCTTCCAGGGTGGCTGCTACTGGTTCAGTTATTCGAAGACATGCCTGGCTTAAGGATCAAAATTTGTCGGAGCATGTGAAAGCTTGGATTTTGGATGCTCCTCTTCAATCTGAAGTTCTTTTTGGTTCTCCTGTGGAGTCAGTTTTGAAAAAGATGGAAGAGAAAGCTAAGTCGATGCAGACGGTTAAGGATTTTTTGCAAGTACAGCCCCCTAAATTTAGCAGAAATTGGCCTGCAAAAGGATGGTCCTACCCTTCTTCGGATTTTCAGGCTAGGGGCAGGTCTAGACGTGGTAGGGGTAAAGCTCAAGCTCAGGGTTCCTTCAGACCTAGGACTTGGAGTTCTCCTGCACAACCTTCTGGTGAGGGCAGGGGTCAGCCTTTTCGTAAACAGACCCAATGACCTGTATTTTCTGCTGCCAGATCCCTCCTGTCTGGCAGCTCCTCTAGGGGGAAAGTTGGCTCTTTTCAAACAGAATTGGCATTTGATCACCCAGGACAAATGGGTTTTGGACATAATAGATCTAGGTTACAAGTTTTATTTCCACACTTTTCTTCCTTTCAAAGGCATGCCAGACGTACCTCCTCAGCAAAGGCTGGAGGCGCAGGAACAAATTTCGTTGCTTTTACAGCTGGGAGCAATCCAGGTGGTTCCTCCATCAGAAGTAGGCCTAGGGTTTTATTCTCACCTTTTCCTAGTACCAAAGAAAGGAAATTCTTGGAGGCCATTTCTGGATTTGTCCATTCTCAATACATACCTGGACATTCCAAAGTTCAAGATGTTAACTTTACAGCAACTTCTGCCTATGCTAGGCAAAGATCACTGGATGGTAACTCTGGATCTCAAAGAGGCTTATCTTCACATTCCTATCAGGCCCAGTTGCAGGAGGTTTCTGCATTTCCAGGCTGGCACTTCTCATTATCAGTTCTCTGCATTGCCCTTTGGTTTATCTACTGCGCCCAGGGTGTTCACGAAGGTTCTGGCCCCTGGCATAGCATTCTTCAGACTGAGGGGAATTCAAATTTATCCTTATTTGGACGATTGCCTGATTCTTGCTCAAGACAAAGACAAGTTACTACAGCATCTGCAGTATGTAATGGCAGTTTTAAGATGCCTAGGGTATTCTGTGAACAAAATAAAGTCCAGTCTAGTACCCTCTCAGGACATGTGCTTTCTGGGTGTGAGACTGAATACAGCCTCTCAGATGGCTTTTCTGACCCCGGACAAACAAAGAACTCTTCACCTTTACTTTCAGCAATTATCAGTACAGTCCAGGCTGACTGCAAGGACAGTCCTACAAGCCTTGGGGTTCATGGCATCTTGCATTCTAGTACTTCCCAATGCCAAACTGCATATGAGGAAGCTTAAATGGTATCTCAAAAGTGTATGGACTCAACACTGCCACAATTTGGACACTGTCATTCGGATAATACCTTGCATCCAGAAGGAATTCTTGTGGTGGGCACAGGAATGTCACCTAAACAAGGGACTCTCTGTGACCCGACCAGAGGTGAGTCAGATATTAACGACGGATGCCTCAGATCTGGCTTGGGGAGCACACTTCAATGGGAAATGGATTCAAGACATGTGGCCTCCCAGACTACAGCATTTGCATATCAACATGAAGGAGATGCTAGCAGTCCAGTTTGCTCTGTTGGCTTTCAAGGGCCTACTTCAGCCAGGACAGGTGTTGATTCAAACAGACAACACTACTGTCATGTGGTACATCAACAAGCAGGGGGGAACACATTCTTACCCTCTTTGCAGACAAGCAATGATTTTGTGGGAGACTGCTCTAAGTTTGCACATTTCTCTTCAAGCTCGGTTTCTGCCAGGAGCACAGAACTCCCTAGCAGATGTCTTGAGCAGACATATGGTGGACCCTCACGAGTGGAAATTGGATTCTCAGGTGTTCCAGCAGTTGACAATGGCTTGGGGAACTCCAGACATAGATCTGTTCGCTTCTCCTCAAAATTTTCAGCTACCAAAATTTTGCACAAAGATGTTTCACCCAAAAGCTTGGAAAGTGGATGCTCTATCTTTCAGTTGGAACAACCTTCACGTGTATGCTTTTCCTCCTCTGCCTCTCCTTCCAAAGGTACTCTTGAAAGTCAGGAGGGACAAGCCTTGCATGATTCTAATAGCACCAGATTGGCCACGTCAGCACTGGTATCCTCTGCTGAGGAGTTTAATTCAGGAGCCTCCTTGGCCCTTACCACAGCTTCCTCACTTGTTGTCCCAGTCAAGCAGTCATTTGATCAATGTCAGAGTGCAGTCCCTACATCTAACGGCCTGGTGAATTCTGTTTTAGAGCCTGTGGGGTCTCAGCTTCCTCAACAAGTTTTGGATGTTCTATTGGAAGCTAGGCGGCCTAGCACCAGAAAAGTTTATGCTGAAAAATGGAAGAGATTTTTTCTTTGGAGCACAACAAAGGGCTTTGATGTCTTGAGGCCTAATTTGAGTTTTACTCTACAGTACCTTACTGAATTACTGGACAAGGGTTTGTCATTTTCCTCTGTGAAGGTTCATGCTGCAGCTATTTCTGCTCACTATGATTGTGACCCTCCTTTATTTTCGCATCCCTTGCTTAAACAATTTCTTAGAGGGGCAAAAAATATAAGACCCCCACGTAGAGCTCCTACTCCTTCCTGGGATCTCAATTTTGTGTTGGAGAAGCTTACTTTGCCTCCTTTTGAACCTGCAGCTACGTCTGAATTGAAATTTTTGTCTTGGAAGACTGCTTTTTTGTTGGCCATCACTTCTGCTAGAAGGGTATCTGAATTGCAGGCTCTCATGGCAGTTGAACCTTTTCTGATATTCCATAAGGATAGAGTTTCTTTGCGTACTAATCCTACTTTTATGCCAAAAGTTATTTCTAATGTGGCCTTAAACCAGTCTATCCATTTGCCTACTTTTTATGCTGATCCCCAAAATAAAGGGGAAAAAGTTTTGCATTCTTTGGATATCCACAGACAGTTACATTACTATTTGAGCAGGACTAAGGAGTTCAGACAATCTCAACAGTTATTTGTTTCTTTTGCTGTGACTTCTCAAGGGAAAGCTGTGTCTAAGCAGACTATTTCAAAGTGGATTGGTAACTGTATTGCTTTTTCTTATTCTCATCATGGGAAGAATGTTCCTGCTGGGATCAGGCCTCATTCCACTAGGGCTACTGCTACATCTACTGCTTTTCTGAGGGGTGTAGCTACTAAAGATATTTTGGAAGCAGCTACTTGGAGTTCAGTTCACACTTTTTCCAAGCATTACCATCTCCCTCTTTATTCTAAGTCCAGGGCTGGGTTTGCCACTGCAGTATTACAGGGCATGTTAGCAGCCCCTAATGCCTTTTAGTTTGCCAGCCTCCCTTTTTCCTTTGCTTTGGGATTCTACCCACAGGTCATGACTGCAGCAATGTGAGACAAAGAACATAGTACAGTTTTGTACCTACCATAAATGTAGATGTTCGAGGATCCACATTGCTGCAGTCCTATTTTCCCTCCCTCCTTCCCCTCTGTTGTTGGAGTGGTTATTGTGGTTGTTGTGCCTTTGGGATTATTGTTATTTTTCCTTTTCTGGTTGTTGGGCATTCTATTTTTCTTTTGGGTCTGGCCTTTTCCTTCTAAAGGCATTCTGACATCTGGGGCAAGAAAGACTGAGGATATGACGTCGGTCATGCGCTTAAGTACTACTACGTACTGATGTCAACTCCGGGCGACCATGACCGACGTCAGCCTAATCCTTTGGTATTCGGGCCGACCGAGGACAGCGGACTACCCACAGGTCATGACTGCAGCAATGTGGATCCTCAAACATCTACATTTATGGTAGGTACAAAACTGTACTTTCCTGTCTGTACTCCCACCTGCTTAACCCCACTACTATTGTTCTTCCAATCTGTATCTGTATTACTTATTTCTAAAGGTACATTCCCTTTTCCTAACAAAGGACACAGTCTATCTTTCCTTCCCTCTATTTCTTCATGTCAAACTTCCTCAGTCAATTTTAGGGTATTTTCTATCCAGGAACATACTTTTTAAAATATCACATCATATTCAAATTCCATTTCATCTGAGGTCATCCTTGATATCCTAGTAAATTCCCTTTTAAAATATTTATTTTTTGTTTACAGAGATGTGCACTAAAAATATAAGTATGAACTTGAAAAAGTACTTTTTCTGTACACTGTGGACTTGTATTTTTTTTAGTTATAAGTGTATGAATTGTTACATCTAAGTAATTAACCAAGTGTTTACTTAAATTGTAAGTAAATTTTAAAAGCTCAGTAGTACCACTAATGTAATATTAAAATTATTTTAACTTCTCTTCTGTGTTCTTCTAAAAGATACATAAATCATCAAGGTATCTTTTGTACATACACAACATTTTGCATCGGGGGAACTAAAAATATATTTTTTCTCCCACATACTTAAAAGTATATTCACAAAACTGGCGACACGACTTGCCCCCATAGCAACTCTATTTTTTGTTTAAAACATTCCCCTTCAAAATGTTGTTGTTGTATCTTTCGGCTTTTCCCAGTTAGGGGTCGCCACAGTGGAACTCCGGTCCGCTAATGATTGGCAGTAGATTTTTACGTGCCGAGTTGCCGGCCCTGATGCACAACCCTCAACTAAGGTACGCCCATTCACGCATGTCTCCACACAGAAGATGCTTTAGCTGAGAATCGAACAGAACAACATCTTACTGTGAGGTGACAGGGCTACCGCAGCACCACCACCGCAGCTATTATTTTAAGTATTATTTCCATACATTCTAATAGTGTTCTGAAATCTTTAATTTTGAGTTTCTTTTCTTCTACCAGAGCCTCTTCAAACCACTCCATACCTATTTCACGTGGTGTAACAGAAAATAAATCTATAATATCTATAGTAACAAATGTTATCTCATTATATTGATTCTGGTCAATAGATTTAAGGAAGTCCCTTGAATCCTTTAAAATAACTTCCTGCCCAACCCATATTGTTTTAAGTTTCTTATCAATATGCTTAGCTAATGCATGGATTTTGCATCGGTTTGCTGCCACAATGGGTCTAAGCGGTGGGTTATTAACATCTTTATGCACTTTGGGAATTCCAGAATTGAATGGTATAACGTTTTTTTCTGTCCTTAGATAACTATAGGTTTGTATATCTGTCATGTCTTCATATAATAATTCTCTGATAGCAAAGTCTGTTTTAGAGTAAGCAATATTAATTTCATTAATAGAGACTCTGGTATATTTAGTTTCATCTCCAAGTATATGTTGCATTTTACCAACACTGTTATTGTCACTGTTATACAAGAAAGATTAGATTTCATGCTGAACCCGTACAAATGATACTTGCATAATAATTAAGAGTACACTGTGAATAAATTAGTTGAGATAGGTTCCGCATACATGATTTAGACATAATTCAAGTTTTTCAGTTCAGATAATTAAACAACTGTATTAGAGATGTCTGAAAATTGACTTTTGGAGATTGTCCTGTGTTTATAATATACTCCATTAGTGAAGTACAAGTGTCTGCAATGTTTAAAAAATATATAACTAATTTATTAACAATACTGAGCTTTAAGACTGGTTTCTTAAAAAATTTAAACTAAAAGTATTTTTTTGTGGCTCCTGGAGATTCAGTTAAATGTTATGTTGCCTGTTAATACTTTGTTTGTGACTCACATTGTTGTATGCTAACACCACAAATGAATCTCAGTTAAATGTGCCTGTCCCGTTGTATTATATGTACTAACCATAATGTTTGTTGCTTTCTTTCCATCACATGGTGAAACTGTCCAGTCTGCAACTTCCAATCATGTAGAACAGAAAGTCGTAGTGACTGTTGTAGATCAAGAGGTATTACTAACGCTATTAACTCATGTTTGATAGTTTTTTAGTTCCTTTTACTAATCTAAATTGTAGTAACTCATTTACTGTATTGCATGCATCTAAAAGCATATTTCATTTATCTTGTCTATGTGAGTCCATAATTGTGCAGGAAAAAAAATTAACATTAAGTGTTTGTTGGGTTATCCAGTAACATATTGTGTCAAAGTTGTGTCATGCTAATGCCAATGTTTGTTTCACCACATTGAACGTTTATGGTAAAGGATGGCTTTTGTATACTGAGACAGAAGCTCCTGTTTCTAATGAGATGTTTGGTACAGATGATGATTTGTTAGATTTTATTTATTTATTTATGCAATGTGTTCTGAAAATTTAAGTCTCAAAATAGAAATAATTTCCAAGGAGTGATTTTTTTTAAAAATCGGTCATGAACTAAAGGCTTGTCTGATGCGTCTTTAATGGTACATACTTTTTAGTGGACTGATGGTAATGCAATTGTACGTTTGTCAGCTTGGCCAAATAAGTGGTGGTTCATAACTCTGAACAGAAAGGAGAAATGCACAGCATGATAGACAACATAAGTACATTTTAAAATGATGTTTAGGTCTTCTTTCCTGTGCTTTCTCTGACATGCAGCGATATTACCTCGCAAATGTCCATAATTAGAAGTAAACAAGTGATTTGTAAGGCCTTTCTGTCTGACATCCAGGTGTCAGTGTGGCAGGTGAACTGCCTGTTTTCCTTACATTTCCTGCCTGAGGTTTTTTATCAAATGATGTCATAATGAGTAGTTGTCAAAAGGAGGCTGTGAGTTTGGTCTGCGATATGTAGTAGAATTTATTTCTGACCCGTATTGTCCTCTGGGGTCATGAAGAATTGCGTTCATGTTTGTAAATTCTGTTCTTTTCTTTTTTATTTGTCCTTTTTTTTTCTTTTGATATTACCGTTGCTATGTAACTTTTTTGTTTAAACAGCTTATTAGGGTTAGATCAATGAAGTTATTCAGCGATGAACTGGGCCAAAGGTACAAATTGCAATAAGATTATTGTAACATTCGTTTGACTTTGTTAAAAGCATTCATATTTTTATTTTGCAGTTAGGCCTTCTATATTCACTTAACCACACAAATAATTTGTAGGACATTTGTATAATAAAGGTGAGTAGGTATAAATATACAGCCTTTGTGTGCCATAACGAAGTGGTCATACAAAGTCAGTGGCATGCTGTAGTTGCGTTGCATTCTATTGCTACTGTTATACCCTAACTCTGAGACCACTCTAAATGCAACCTGAGACATGGTGTTTATGTTAATTCCCATTTTGTACATTTGGTTCCACCTGCAGTCTGGGACATAGTATTTATGTTAATTCCCATTTCGCACATTTGGTTCCACTGTTTTGAGGATCACAGTTGCATTCCATTGGAATTTCTACAGGCACTTTAGTTCCATTCCCTTGTTTTCTGTAGTCAGATTAGTGTACAACTATTGTCACTATGTAACTAGATTTGGCAAATGGGTTCTGCCCATCAAAGGACGCCTTCTGTGCTTAATCTCTTTGGGGAACAACTGTGGCAAATTGGGTCAATTATTTTCATCCAGACCGGCAGAACCATGACAGAGGTTAAAGGCTATGAGCTGTCCTAGTGATTCTGACCAAAAGTGATGATGACAGCTGGATTATTCCAGGGATTACAGGTGGGCTTAGAGGAATGAAGTCTTATGAAGCTGAGGGGAAAGTATGTCTACAGAGTTGCATCTTCAGGGGCAAAATACAGAGGTGCCCCAAGAAGTGACCTTTTAGCTTTGATTCAACTCAGGCCAGCACTGAAATGAATTGTGTTAGCACAGGAAGTTCCGCAATGAGAATAGGGTAAGAAGACATGTGGAAAAGCCAAAAATGGAAGAACAGAGGCCCAAATATAGAGACAGATGGATCAGAGTCAGTTATATGGAAGAGGATTAGCAAAACAGTTCCGGTGAATTTATTAAATCAAGGTAACCCAGAGAACAAAGCTGAATTTAACTGGATAAAAATGGTGTACAGTGTGATTACAAAAGCAGTGGAAATTAAATGCTTTGTGGTCAAGAGAAGGAGTTGAGTAGAAGGGTGATAGAGGGAAGGACTTCCATTGTATACTCAGCTGGTGGTGAAACCAGTTTTAAAATATACAGAGGCAACAGGGTAGTTTGGTAATTATGGAAAATAAGTTATATGTGGATATTGTTAAAAAAGGAGTGCAGTCTATCAGAATGGCAGAATAAAGGAGTAACAGGCAGAGGGACAGCAGAATTTGAAGAAGAAACTGGTGGTAAGAATCGAGGAGAAAAACGGTGACAATGTAAATAGATATGCATTATGTGTATTCCTGTGTTCAGTTCTCCAGTAGTTTGTTTGTAATACCATGACAAGAATGCACCCCATTCCTAGGTCAGAGCATGATTACAATTTATGAAATCGGTATTACTTCAGTCTTTGATGTTAGCCATGAATGCTGTTCTTAGCAACCACAATGTGCCCAGAATTAACCTTCTCCTGCATGGAGATGTAAGGTTGTATGTATTGGTAGCATATTTAAGTGTGATTGTAAATTCTTATTTACAAATCCTTACAGCTCCTACTACTACTGAACTCGTAATCTTTCCACACTGCTGCTGTTTCTGCTTGCAAACTCTGGACGTTTAAAACTTTGTATCTGTCTGTATGTAAGACAATGTACTTTCTGGGTATAGCAGTTTCAAAGATCAGTACTATTGTTGTCTTTTTATTTTTCTTGGACTATGTATCTGGTTTTTGTCTAGTTTTTGGACTGTTGGTAATGGGGGACCATGTGATATACATTTCATCTTTGTTGAATATTCTTTGTGGTTCATTTTGCCATTGGGATTTAACTTTCAAGACACGTACACTAACCTATCTGGGTGCAGAGGATTTTTGTGAAGTGAGTTTTGAGACATTTAACTTTTTTTAAAGATTTATGAATGAAGTGGAAAAACTGATTTAAAGTTGGAATAACTTGTTTAATGTAGTACTGCAATTAAAAAAAGTTAAATGTACAATTCAGAACTTCAAGCACAGATACATTGGACCTTAAATCTTGTTTTTTTTATCTGTTTGTAAGAAAGTGGATGAAGTCAAGAAGGTATATGATAGTGTTTGGCAGGGAGCTGGGAGATTTGGGTGACAGGAGCTGGGAGATTTGGGTGACAGTAAATGTACGTGAAGGGAAAATACAGCCCATTTTGAGTGTAATTGTGAATGAGAAGTGGGAGGAATTTAAGATACCGGGGACAACCTAAAGCCAATTATTGTGTTGATGAACTCTATTGCAGGATTATAAGAAGAAAAGGTGAATTCAGTTTGGGGAGAGAGGGGTCATACTATTAGGAATTGCAAGCCTAAGAGTAGAAAATGTAATGAACTTTGAAGTTTTTGTGTTTATTGTCCAATCTTTTAAAAGAAAGGACACATGAAGAAATGTTTTTTTCAGAAAACACACAGTCTGATGAGAATGCTGTTAAAGATGTTGGAGAGGGTGTTATGATCAAAGTAACTGAAGAAGAAAATACAGTTAATATGGTTCAGGATGAAATGAAATAAAGACAATTGTAAGAGGAAAAAAATGTGCACATGCAGTAGAATAGTCAATGTGCAACATTGGAAGGTGATGAAGGTGAAGAGGAAGAATTTGAAATTGTGGAGTAACAAGACCAAAATTCAAAATCATCAGTGGGAGGATGCGGTGAAAGAAAAGAAATACAAAAGGAAAGGCTGGAAGTAAAAGTATGTAAAACATAAAAATAAAAGCAGAAAAGATGCTACAGCTATATTAGCATTATATGTAAATAGAATCCATAATGAGATCAGAGAGTAGGTAGCAACTGATATAAGCAGTTACATGGGTGTTTTATACATGGCATGTGGAGAAAGAATGAATGGAAACAAATGTGGCATTATGAAGAGGTTAAACTTTATATGGTCAGCAAAAAAAATTAAATGTGTGAAGGAAATAAAGCATTATGGTGAAATTATATTGTCCATGGAAACTGAAATATGCTCAGGATCAGGGAAGTAGTTCTGACTGTGGTTTAGTAATATGCATGATAAGTACCGTTAGTACAGTTTTATACTGCTGAGTTAATATGCATGATAACTACCTTTAGTGTAGTCTTATATTGCTGAGTTAATATGCATGATAACTACCTTTAGTGTAGTCTTATACTGCTGGGTTAATATGCATGATAACTACCTTTAGTGTAGTCTTATACTGCTGGGTTAATATGCATGATAACTACCTTTAGTGTAGTCTTATACTGCTGAGTTAATATGCATGATAACTACCTTTAGTGTAGTCTTATACTGCTGGGTTAATATGCATGATAACTACCTTTAGTGTAGTCTTATACTGCTGGGTTAATATGCATGATAACTACCTTTAGTGTAGTCTTATACTGCTGAGTTAATATGCATGATAACTACCTTTAGTGTAGTCTTATACTGCTGGGTTAATATGCATAAGTACCTTTAGTGTAGTCTTATACTGCTGGGTTAATATGCATGATAACTACCTTTAGTGTAGTCTTATACTGCTGAGTTAATATGCATGATAACTACCTTTAGTGTAGTCTTATACTGCTGAGTTAATATGCATGATAACTACCTTTAGTGTAGTCTTATACTGCTGGGTTAATATGCATGATAACTACCTTTAGTGTAGTCTTATACTGCTGGGTTAATATGCATGATAACTACCTTTAGTGTAGTCTTATATTGCTGAGTTAATATGCATGATAACTACCTTTAGTGTAGTCTTATACTGCTGGGTTAATATGCATGATAACTACCTTTAGTGTAGTCTTATACTGCTGGGTTAATATGCATGATAACTACCTTTAGTATAGTCTTATACTGCTGGGTTAATATGCATAAGTACCTTTAGTGTAGTCTTATACTGCTGAGTTAATATGCATGATAACTACCTTTAGTATAGTCTTATACTGCTGGGTTAATATGCATGATAACTACCTTTAGTGTAGTCTTATACTGATGAGTTAATATGCATAAGTACCTTTAGTGTAGTCTTATACTGCTGAGTTAATATGCATGATAACTATCTTTAGTATAGTCTTATACTGCTGGGTTAATATGCATGATAACTACCTTTAGTGTAGTCTTATACTGCTGAGTTAATATGCATGATAACTACCTTTAGTGTAGTCTTATACTGCTGGTTTAATATGCATAAGTACCTTTAGTGTAGTCTTATACTGCTGGGTTAATATGCATGATAACTACCTTTAGTATAGTCTTATACTGCTTAGTTAATATGCATGATAACTACCTTTAGTATAGTCTTATACTGCTGAGTTAATATGCATGATAACTACCTTTAGTGTAGTCTTATACTGCTGGGTTAATATGCATGATAATTACCTTTAGTATAGTCTTATACTGCTGGGTTAATATACCTTTAGTTTAGTCATACTGCTGGGTTAATATGCATAAGTACCTTTAGTGTAGTCTTATACTGCTGAGTTAATTTACGTGATAAGTACCTTTAATACAGTCTTATACTGCTGAGTTACTGTAGTCTTCTTTCTTTGTATGTTTCTCTGGAGTTCTTTGATAGAAACAGTTCACAGCTTCCTCCAGTGCCGTCCTGTAGTTATTCTTCTGTTCTGGAAGATGCTACTGTAGATGGCAGGGTCCCTTCCATGTAGGGAAAACCTCTTTGACTGGACTTCTCAAGCATTTGTATACCGCTTTGTTTATCTCATTCCACAAAACAGTTCTTGCCAATACAGGTAGGCACATTTTTAAAAAAAATAAAAACTTAGACATATTACTCTGTTTACAGTTAACCCACTGTAACATTGCTGTACACTTTATTTCACAACTTTTTATACAGTTTCAAATTATCTGTACAAATGATCTGTACTTTATACATTGAGAACCACTGCACCATGCTGCATTTGAATTACCTCTGCTTGAAACCCACAGTTTCTTGCCTCTTGGATGATCTGTGGGCATTAGACAGATCATCTGCTCTGTGATGACTTAGTTGGTTGTAATCCATTTAGTGCAGGTGAAAATCTTTCCTTCAGTCTTCTTACTAGTTCCTCAGCCCTATGCTGTGAGCAAGTTAGTTGCTTTATAATGCCGTTCTTCGGAAAACTCACTGCCCACCCTATTTGTTCTGTGGGTCAGCAGTGCTTAGGTGTATATTCTCTGTTACACCTATGTTGAGCCAACTCTCTCCTACTATCTATGTATGTATGTATGTGTGCTTGCGAGTGTGCGCTCACACACACACACACACACACACACACACACACACACACACACACAGACACGCATGTCTAATGAATGTAATATTCTTTAAGCTTTTAACTTGTCCTTTTTTAGTGGAACAGGTTTAATATGGTGTACAATTAGAGTAGTTCTTCATTGCAACTTAGAAAACATTTTCTTGTTACTTAACAGAAATTCTTTTATTTCTGTTTTTTTTATCCTTAGATAGTTTGTCATCTACTTGAGCTGCAGGTGTAGAGGTTAGTTTAGTTTCTTAAAATGCACTAGCCTCCGATACTGCACTAACTGCAGATTTCTGTACTCCCTTCCATCCTTTAAGAATGTTGATGTGGTATAAAACTTCTGGTCTTTCCTTAACATTCTAACTCTGTAGAAGATTCTCATTCATTTTTTTTGTCACCTCAATTGAAGCCTGCTATGTAGACTCACTTTTTTATCTCTCCTCCTCTTGTGCCAGAGACCACAAATAACACTTGGCTTCCAGCTTTACATTCCCTAGCCCTTACATTTCCATTATATGCCCCATGTTGGCTGTCTCAGGCTCTTTCCATATGTTCTAATATTATGGCTCTTGCCACTTCTAACCTGCTTTTTAAGTTGGTATAGTGACTCTCTTAAATGGAGATTTCTTTTTTCCCTGGCATTTTATGCAAGTGTACAAAGCAGTTTGTTTCCTTACAAGTATCACAGAAATGCTTTGCACACCCTCTGCTTTTTTACAGTGCAAGCTACTTTTGTCTTTGCAATCCCTGGTTGTGTCCAGAGTTTTTGGATAATCTTTACTGATATCGCTACATATTCTGTATATTGTTGTTTCCTTACAGTTTTCTGGTTCACTCACACTATCCATTTTTAGGAAATTCAATGTACTGTGCTGTAAAACTCAAATCTTAAAAAGACAGATTTGCAAAAAAAAATGAAAATTGAAAAATTAAAAATTTGTAGAAGATGAATTTATGCCTCTGATATTACACACTTAGAACTATAATTTTTGTTTTAGTTGCACATATGTTTTATAGTATCACAATTGTTGTAGTGTTATGATGTTTAAAAATAGCTTTTGAGCTCAAGAAATCTTCAGCATCCAACTTTCAAAAAAGAAAAGTCCAATAAACCTTCGCCCCATACCAACAACCATTTCTGTTTTTTTGTTTGTTTTTTTTTTAATTGATAAATTTTCTAAATATTTAATTTCCATGTCAAATTATTTCTGCCTGCCCTCACCTGAAAATTATTATCCAGGTTTTTGAGCATTTTCTGCAAGTCCACCAGGTCATTATTATTTGGGGTGTTATTTGAATATCTAATGAAATTAATCCCAGCTTACATTTTAAGAATTCTTTCTTCAGACTTTTGCAGACCCAAATTAGGTCACTTCTCAAAGCCTGTAGTTTACTGAAGAGAGATTTAGCTTCCTTAATATGTAAATATTTAAATTCATTTTTTCAGTTCTTCTCACTTCACTAGTTTTAGTTATAATACAGGCATCATAACAATTCAACCTTGCCACTGTCTTGGTCTGCCATAGATACATTGTAGATGTCTGTTGTTTAGGTACTTATCACATACTACAAGGATTCTCCAGTTTGCTGCGCTTCATAGCACAGGGTTATTATTCATTTTGAATTCCTCAATCCTGACATTCTCACTGTGACTTTCTTCTCCAGGCGTCATGTTATCCTGGCTAAATATTCTGTCTGCTTGCTTTGGACACATCTTGGCCTATTTGCGACCCTGCAGTGATCTCTTACTTCATACTCTGTATCGCAAATACTTTAACAACTCAAAGCAAAATAAAGAAGTAGAAAGTTTTGCTCCGTTTCTTCGCTTATGACTTCATCCGTATTCCCCCTGTTCTGCTCAAAATGTCATCTTCCCAGTCTGTTGTGAGGCAGAAGGTGCTACTTCCCCACAATTCAGTTCAGGCACTGGGGTCTCAGTGTCTCACACTTCTCTTAGAAAAAGAAACGTGTACCAGTATTCTTTAATATCAATAGCTATAGCCGCTTTATTTTTTTCCTTCTTTATGAATCCAATGAATTGACCTGTTTTTTTTTTTTTTTTGCTTAGATGTCCTATATCTTGACTTAACAGGAATATCCTTTGACCTCCATTCATTGTTATATTGTATCTCTAGCTTTATTTTTCTTCACCAGAAATCTATGTATAGGGCAGTTGTGAGGTTGGGAGAAGGCATAAGCTTGAACTCACCTTGAGTTAGAACTCTGATGGTGGCTGGAAATGAATAAAGAGGTGTGCCCTTAGTGGAATGGTCAAGGGTCATTGGGTGAGTCAATGAGGACATGGAACAATACACCTCCTATCCCTATTGCACAGTCAAAGCTATACTTACTTCTAAATGAGTACATGAAGATACAGTTTAGTTTCAGTTTTCCTTTTTTTCTTACTTTGTTGCCTACACACTGTCTTTTTTTTAATTTGATTTGTGCTGGCAGGAATGCATGTAGAACTTTGACACAAGCACCGTTTCTTTCTTTTTAACTATACCAGTGAAATACTTCTCATTGGTAAGTTTCTTTTCCTCACAGCTCACCTACTACTTAGAATGTTCCATTTCTGGAGCTTTCTGTTTTAGACTGGCAAAAAGTTTAGAATTCTGCTTGAGTTGTGCATTCTCCATAAATCCCAAGTTCATTCTCTGAAAATTTACCATTCGGTGCATGTTCCCTTCTTGTCACTTCTGCTGTCAGATTTATTTCTTGCTTTACTTACTTTCAAGCCACAATTCATTGTGTGTGTAGGTCCATACTTGTACAGGTTCTGGTCTTGCAGGTGTAGACTGACATATATTTTTAAATTGACTAGGTTGTTTTCTGTGTGTCCCAAGCCAAGGTTTTGTGCGTTTAGGACTGGTAACTGTATACATTGTCCTTTGCTTGATTCATGCCCCTTGATGGATTTGTCTTGGTAGTTGCTCCTCCTCCTGTTTCTTAATTTATATTTGTAGTTGAATAATATTATGCTGTTAGTACTATGAATATATAGCACTTCAACTGCATTTTTAGTAATAGTTTTCTTTTTCTGTTCATAAAATGCTGCTTTATAAGCAAAACCATACTGCCTGAATCAGGCAGTCCTTGTAGGTCTCAGCTAGCGTATATGATATTGCACTTAACTTATGTGCCTGAATCAGGCAGTCCTTGTAGGTCTCAGCTAGCGTATATGATATTGCACTTAACTTATGCTGCAGTACAACAATGCAAAACAGTCCCACCCTTTCTAGCAGGTAATTTATTGTATACAGTGAATGTTATTGGTATCATACTTCTCAGAGGTTATAGTTTTCACACGTATAAAATAGTAAAAAATGTCGGGAATATTCGCACACCTTGTGTATTAAATGTGGTCTCAACCTAAAAGCAAAAAAAGTACAGCATAGTAGTATTTGGTAAAAAAAAAAAAAAAAAAGCTTTTCCCACCTCATATGTTGTAAGTGGTACTCCTCTTCAAGCAAATCCTGTAAGAAGAGGCTTATGTAGACAATTATGTCTCATTTAAGCATCATGTTTCTACCATAGTTGGGAAATCTTGTTTTGTTCAGTTCATTTCCAAAGGAAAATCTTCCAGATCCAAAGAAGTCTTCATACTGCTGTACTCTTCTTTTATCAGACTTTGTTAAATATAGCGCTGTCATTCATATGTACAAATCAAAGCATATTGTTCAGATGGAACAGCCCAATGACGTTTAACCCCAAAAATTAAAGACAGTAGAGCATTCAACTGCTGTGCAAGATTAGCACAACTCTCCTTAAGTTTGGCAGCCCATGGGCTGCTTGGGTTCCTATTAGAAAGACAAAACAATGAATGTGCTTAGATCGACCCAAATTGATCGAAGCTGCAGAACCTCCAGGGAAAAAAAATCGCTGGGCTATTGTTGGGGCTTTGCCATTTCCTCCACTGTAGTGCAATCTCGGAGTTGGTATATTTAAGTAGAGGGGGTGTTAAATAAATTGTTAAAATCAGACTGTAAAAATCATTAGGTATTTCAAAAATGACAGACAGTAATGCAGGGTGCTCAGATATCTAACAATTATGCATTTATGCTCTAATGATCATTAGGAGGCAAAAAACCATACACAAGCATGTACAGAATTTTGACTAACTTTATTGAGGAATTACCCTCCATTTTATAATGTTTACAATCAGCTTTTGCCCACCTCACTGACGTGGTCAGTGACAGGCCCTTTACATCACTACTATTCATAAGAAAAATGCTGAGATTACAATTTTTGAAAAGTTTCTTTCCCATGAGAATATTACAGCCTTGCAAAGCACCTGGTCAGTCACAATGTCTTTATGAAGATGTAGCTAATCTAAGGCTCTTAGATTAGTTCGAATACAATGGATGAATGTCTTTTTAATACAGTTCTTTGTCTCTCTGTTCACCAGCTGGGTTTTTATCACCGGTAGTGCTCACAAGGCCATTTTCCTTGGTGGAAGCAGGAAAAAGATACACATGCAGACAGATTCATTATTTTCTAACTTTGCAAAATAATATTCACTGAAAGACATGTTCCAGCCGAGCTGGCTAATTTCAGGGTCAAGCCTTTGTTTATACTGCAGCTAAGCTTCAAGCAATAATATGCAAGTTCATTTCTACTATTATTCTAGTAAAACAGAATTAAATGCATTACATATTATACTGTTTTCCAACCCTTGCTCTTCATATAGATTTGAGCACATTTATTCATGTCTAAAGCACACATTTCCCTAACAGTTTATAGATGTTTGAATACATACTTTTCTAATAATATATATATATTTGAATACATATTCTTCTAACAGTTTGTATGTCTGGATGCATATTTTTCTGACATTCTCCCTCCTGTTAATGCATTTCATTTTATTAGAAACATAAACAATATCATTTCATTTTTTAGCCTTTTTCTTTTTAAGGGCTTTTAGCTAAGCTAGTCATTTGTTTTATATTTCAGAAAAAGCATCATCTGAAATCAATCTTTTAATTTTAACACTTTGGTAAAAAGTTTTAGTAACAGATATATCAACAAATTTTTTGATTAATCTTTTCATGCAGGGGATTCCACAGTAAACACATGCTCCTATTAGGAGTATACCCACACAAATAGCAATTAAAATGTTTAATAGGATGGAACCCCACCCCCCCAAACAGATTTTGGAAAAAGTCCGTCAGTGGGTTTGGGCCTGGTTTAGTCATTGCTGATACTTGCTGAATTACCTCTAGGTGATTATTTGTCTCGTGACGATCCTCAGGGATAAAAGCACAGCATTCTTTTTCGTGTACCACCTCTTGCCGCTAGGGTGAAGTAAGGAGCCATTCGATTTTGTAGCACAACAGTTTTCATTGCATTTAGTTTATCAGTCACCAATCCTAGGGTGGAAAAAGTTGCATTACTCATGGCTTCTTGACAGCTTCCTCAGCTCCCAGATCGATTTGACTGCTCCATAGGCTGGTGGTATTCCTGCCCTGGATATAACACTGTTGCCCAAGTCCATATGAGTCAATTTACTTTTGTCTTTCACTGAATTATGGTCTTTTTAACCAGCTTTGATTTTACCAACTGGATTCACAGGTTTCTTAACTGGACCTTTAGATTTTCGAGCTGTTTCCCTTACATTTTGTATCTTACCCAAAGGTAATTCTGCAGTATGTCTTATTGCTGGAACCAGATAACCCAAAAAACAACTGCCGGACCAATTCTCAGGTAACCATTTATATGCCTTTTTTTCACAAATAAAATCATTACTTTGGTACTAATACGTGTTATCCCTGCATGAAACATTTTTCTATCTTTAATAGACAATTGCTTAGTTAAGACTGGATTGTCACGTACTGCATTTAATGTAGTTTTTATTGAACTCAGATATGAATTATAGTTAGTATTACAAACAGTACCCCCACTTTCGACTTTAATGTAACATTTATAAGACATTGTTATATTACCATTACTCCAGCCCACCTGGAGGGTATATAAAAAAACTTTTCCAAGTCTCATTTTATCCCCAGAGGGACAGTGGACATTAACAGTCTTTTATGCTGTTGGTATAGCTGTACAACCCCAGCAATTTGAAAAGTTTATAGTCTTTGTATACACATGCTTCATGGCCAGGTATGTGTTAAAGTTTGGATGCCAGTCTATAAACAGTTTATCACGTCTTCTCACTTTTACTTGTGTGGTTGAGTGCAGGGAAAAACCACAATAAGAGAAAAATTGTCACACTTATAGTCAACAAATGCACAGTTAACAAAATAATTATGCAATAGTTCTTGGGTTGCTCTGCTTTTTTGTTTGCTTTACTCTTGGCCATTTTGCCCTTGTGTATCAGTCACAAAGTTTTTATTCAGCTGAAAGTTCTTTTATCTGAAAAAGAGTTAAACTGCAAAACAGATTTATTTATTAACAGTTTTTTATATAATTAGCTAATGAACTGTCAGCCTCCAGCTCTGCAGGCATGAGAGCTTTTCACTGAGGCACATAATATGCCCTTCCAAATACTACTTCAAAGGGGATTAAACCCTTTACATTTGTTACTGTTTTTATGCTCAGCAATGCTAGAGGTAAACAGCAAATCCAATTTTTTTGAGTCTCACTCATCAACTTTTTTTTTTCACATTTATTCAACTCTATGAAGTCCATACAAATAGTATGGAACGGATATGGTGGTGTAGGGAAACTCCCTTGCTTGTTTTTAAATGCTCCTTGTGCATGGTGCTTGTTACAAGTATGACAAGCTGCACAAAATTTTTGTGTATAATTCGTGAATCCGTATGTTTGGAATGTTCTGTTAACTAACTGTACCATCCCCCCTGTTGAGACATGGCTCTGCCCATGGCTCAACAAAGCTGCATATTTAAATAAATTAGACGGCAATATTGTTTTGTTTTTTTTTTGGAAATGTACAGTCCATTTTCAAAAATTGCACTTTGTTTTACCCATTTTTGTTTTTTTGCTTTTGTAGTAAGCATCTGCATTGTTTTTAACATGTCTAAATCTAAAATTTTAGAGGGTTGTAATTTCTTATTTAGAAATAAAGTGTCTGAGTCTGAGGCTGCTTGCTTTGCAGCCGCATTAGTTTGTGCATTACCTTTTGAAATCTTATCCTGTTGTTTTGTATGAGCTACACATTTACAAATAGCTGCTTTGGTAGGCAGCTGAATAGATTTTAATAGCTTTAAAATAAATTGCGCATGATTAATAGGTTTTTTACTGGATGTAATCATCCCTTTATTTTTTTTATTGTTGTGCAAACACATGCACTGTAGAAAAAGCATACTGATTATTAGTATATATGTTTACTTTTTTGCCTTTTACTAAAATACATGCTCCTGTCAAAGCTACCAGTTCTGCTGCTTGAGCATACAAGTTGTGTGGCACAGTTTGTGCTTTTAAAATTTTAGTGTCTGTAACTACTGCATACCCCACCAGATTTTTTTCTGTAGGACCCCTTTTGCATGAGCCATTTACGTAATATGTCACTTCAGCATTATTTAAGGGCATATTTGTAAGATCTTGTCTAGGTAAAGCTAACTGTTTATAGGAGGTTGACTCAGCAGTATGGTCATACATGAAAGATGTCTAGCAGGAGAAAGGTATGCAACTTTTTTTTTTTTTTTTTTGTAGCAGAATTATTGCAACTGCATGAGTCATTTTTAATGTGAGAGGGTGGAACAACACTACTGAGGCTGAAGCTTGCACTGCCATTGCTGCTGCAACTACTGCTTGTACACAGTGAGGCAAAGATTGCACCACTGGGTCTAACTGTGATGAATAGTAAGCTATGGGGCATTGCTTATCCCCATGTTGTTGCTTTAATACTGATGTCATGTACCCTTGCTTACAATTCAAAAAACGTTTGTGATAACTTGGAAGTCTTAAAACTAATGAAGAAGCTATTAACTGCTTTAACCTGCAGAAAGCCATTTCTGCTTTTGTTTTTTATTGTAAAATAATTTGGTACCCAGCTTTAACAAAAATTAGTTGTACCTAAGAAAGACATTATTTCTTTCTTAGTTGTTGGTTTGGGTGCTTGCAAAATTGCTGTTTTTTTTTTTTTTTCCCTTTATCTAGTATTTTACCTTTATTGGATATCACATATCCCAGGTATCTAACCTGTGTTTTTTTTTTTTTTTCCAAAGTTGTAACTTACTTTTGTTTACTTTGTCCTTGTATTACTAAAAAAAAATTTAATAATGCTACTGTATTTACCCTGCACTGCTGCTGGGTGTTGCTAGCAAGATGTCATTTACATAAAGTAAAATTTGACTACCTTCCGGTGGGGTAAACCCTGCCAGGTTGCTAGCCATTTTTTTTTTGCAAATATTATTGGGCTCTCACAATATTCCTGTGGTAGTCGAGTATATGTATACCTTTTACCCTGAAATGTAAATGCAAACCAATATTGACTATCAGGATGTATAGGTATTGAAAAGAAAGCATTGCTTATATTTACCACAGTAAAATACTTTTGTTGTGGCTTTAAATAATTTAACAAGGTATGTTGGTCTGGCAGGTGCTCTAGGTATTACTGCATTATTTACAGCTTATAAATCTTGTACCATCTGCCATTTCCTGTTTGCTTTTTTAACAGGAAATAGGGGTGTATTACATGGTGAATCAGGAGATTCTACCAGTATTTCTTTTTTTTTCTGAGTAATGCTGCTATTATAGGCTTAAGTTTTACTTCTGCATCCTTTCTCAAAAGGTATTGTCTTTTCTGTGGTCTAAAAGCTGACTTTGGGGTAATTGTAACTGGTCCTGCTGTTTGAATAAGCCCTACATCTAACTTGCCTGTTGACCACAGAGTTGTTGGAATTTTACACAAGGCCTCTTCTTTTTTTTTAATAAAAATGCTAATCAGCTGTCCTCACTAGATTGCAAGTGTACAGCTGTATGTGTCTGTGTCAACCAATTCAGTTTTTGTTTTCGTATCCCTTGTCCTGACATTTTTAAATTAGTCTGTTTTTTCATTTTGTTACCTTTTTTTTTAAGTCTGCCCATTTAACACTTTTGTTTTTTGTCAAGCTGACATGTGGCAGTCTATTGGACTTATACAATTTTATGAATTCCTGAGGTAATGAACAGCTTACTACACTGTTTTCCTCAGTATCCCAACATAAAGTTTGTAATATTAATTTGTCAGCAGGATTTTTTTTTTTTCCCTTTTGAACAATTTTTGCTTATATTTGTTATTAGGTCCTGGTGTGCTACAGTAGTATAGAGTACAATGTAACAAGTGCTGCTGATTAGTGTCAAGGGAGGGTACCTTACTGATGGCTACGTTCATCAGTTTTTTGGTTACTGCCCCTGGACCAGTCATAACTAGGTCCTGGTTGTACCAATAATAGGCTTTACCCTTCGATTACACCACAAAAAAGCATTCATTTGTCTTTGTGCCTCCATACCCTGCATGGTAGGAACTGCTGTTATGCCAAATATCTGCACAAGGTCTCTTTCCAGGAAGTTTACTGGATATTTTGCAGAAACTACAATTTTACTTTTCTGAGTCATACCTGAAACAGGGTCAGTTATTGCTATATTATGGGAGAGTGGTTCCCTGTATAGCTGTCCATTTGTTGCTATTACTAATATATAATCAGGTGATTTAGAATGTTTTGGTAACTTGGAGGGGTGTATCAAAGTCCGTGACGCTCCTGAGTCACACAGGAATTTGACTTTTTTTCCCTCCACCAGAAGTGTTACTTTTGGTTTTGTATTTGCTAGGTAGAGCTCCAGGCTCAACAATACTAAATTTAAAATTTTATTTTCATTTTTATTCTCTACATTTGTTTGTACTTTTTTTATTTCCTCTATTACATTTACATTTTTTTTTTGTTTATTAACCTTTTTTGATGATTTTTGGTTATTATTACTATTATATAGTCAGTCCTCATTTTTTTTATCTTCTGTCATTGCTTTTTTATTTTGTTTACAGTCCCTAGCTAGATGCCCTTTTTATCTGACTGTAATACAAATACTTTAGCTCCGTCTTCAGCAGTGAAGACTTGTGCCTTTTTTCTTTTTACTATTAAAGTGTCTTTCAGTACGTCTAGCATACTCAAGTAAGGCTTGCAGCCTGCTTGTTCAGTGATCTATCATATGCTTTGTAATAAAGCTACTGATAGGGGCAATGCAACCTTTTAAAAATGCATTTTTTTTTTTTTTTTTTTTAATTGTTGTTTAAAGCATTTTAATAATTTAGCATAATATCCATCTATTGTCTCATTTTTCCATTGTATGCATTAATTAATGCAAGTCCAGTCTGCTCTAAGTTTTCATTTTTTAGAGATTTTGTCTGTCAGACCTTTTACTCTGTTGTCTAAAAATGTTTCAGAATTTTCTAAGCTTCTGTTTTTTCTACAATTTGCTTTTTTAATTCACCTATGTGCTTGAGGTATGCCTAGTTGGTGCTGCTTTTTGCTTTTTTTGCCTGACGTCCTGCATCAGATTAAAGCTTGTTTAAGGAGTTTAACTAGTGAACGTTTATTTAGTTTACTATCAAATTCATAGTTGTTAACACATTTTGTACAATATCTCACATTATCTGCTTGCTGCAATTGCATATACTTTACATTATCCGTTAGGGGCGGATCTCATGATTTTTCAGTGCACTGATCTCCCATGTCTTAAAAAGACTGTTACGTAACCCTTCTCTTGTACCACGTGGTATTTTATTTTCCCATATCCACAGTAGTGTCTAGAATGACTGTTTACTTTGCTTTGTTATTCCCTGATCTATGACTCAAGATACAATACTTCGACTATCTCTCTCCCTGCTATCACAAACCTTAGCAATAGCACAGTGTAACCTGGTCCCTGATCTAAAACAAAAACAAAGAGGGAAATTTTTCTTACCTGAGCCTCCCGCTTTACGACTGTCTCTGTTTTTTTCTTGGGGCCCAGTCTTCCACTTTTCAGCCACAGATCAGAAAGTGGACAGCCTCTTTACACACAACAATTCAGTCGGAGGTCTTTTCACTTTAAGAAGAACCATTTTGTTTTGGCAGCTTCTCCTGCGCAGATTTATTATCACCCATGCAGTCTGACCTGCAGCTTACCAAGGGAATTCCGGTCCGAAGGACCAAAATGTTAAATAAATTGTTAAAATCAGACTGTAAAAATCATTAGGTATTTCAAAAATGACAGACAGTAATGCAGGGTGCTCAGATATCTAACAATTATGCATTTATGCTCTAATGATCATTAGGAGGCAAAAAACCATACACAAGCATGTACAGAATTTTGACTAACTTTATTGAGGAATTACCCTCCATTTTATAATGTTTACAATCAGCTTTTGCCCACCTCACTGACGTGGTCAGTGACAGGCCCTTTACATCACTACTATTCATAAGAAAAATGCTGAGATTACAATTTTTGAAAAGTTTCTTTCCCATGAGAATATTACAGCCTTGCAAAGCACCTGGTCAGTCACAATGTCTTTATGAAGATGTAGCTAATCTAAGGCTCTTAGATTAGT
This sequence comes from Protopterus annectens, assembly GCF_019279795.1. Lineage (NCBI taxonomy): Eukaryota > Metazoa > Chordata > Ceratodontiformes > Protopteridae > Protopterus > Protopterus annectens. Next base: position 648,168,051 of record NC_056751.1, on the reverse strand, counting down.
TCGAATACAATGGATGAATGTCTTTTTAATACAGTTCTTTGTCTCTCTGTTCACCAGCTGGGTTTTTATCACCGGTAGTGCTCACAAGGCCATTTTCCTTGGTGGAAGCAGGAAAAAGATACACATGCAGACAGATTCATTATTTTCTAACTTTGCAAAATAATATTCACTAAAAGACATGTTCCAGCCGAGCTGGCTAATTTCAGGGTCAAGCCTTTGTTTATACTGCAGCTAAGCTTCAAGCAATAATATGCAAGTTCATTTCTACTATTATTCTAGTAAAACAGAATTAAATGCATTACATATTATACTGTTTTCCAACCCTTGCTCTTCATATAGATTTGAGCACATTTATTCATGTCTAAAGCACACATTTCCCTAACAGTTTATAGATGTTTAAATACATACTTTTCTAATAATATATATATATTTGAATACATATTCTTCTAACAGTTTGTATGTCTGGATACATATTTTTCTGACAGGGGGTGAGGTGGGCAAAGCAGCCCACTTTATTTTGTGTTTAGATTTGTTTTTGGGGGGGGGGGGGTTGGCCCAACAATTTTTTTTTCCCCCCAGGGAATAAAATCACTGTTGTGGCCATTCGAGGTCTGCAGGTTCGATCATTTTGTGTCGATCTAAGTGCGTTCGCTGTTCATTTCATTTTTCTAATATAGACCCGGGCTGCTCTGCAATGACTTGCATCTCTCTTTTCAAGTCAAGAAAGACCCAGCCCTGTTTGACCTTTCATGTCTTTGCAAAACACCCAAACTATGAACTTAAATTTGTAAGATCACCAGCAGTACTGATTGAAGGGATTTGTTCCCAACCTATGGAAAAAGTTGCATCTGCAGGTTAAGCAGAGTACCACTTTGTCTGCCTTTAAAGCTAGTCTTGATGATTGGATGGGCAAACACAAGTTTACACCAGAGTTATGTATGGCCCTGCTTGACTTGAGAGGTACCCTTTAAGTACTTGTAAATGAAGTCAAGAACTTAAGTGTGTCTAGTTGAACATGGTGGCTTGGCCTCTTATTGTCCATGTTATCGCTTGCTTAGCATTGTTCTTACATTACTATCACTTGCACAAAACCAAGCTATACAACTCTTTCTCTATGTTTAAATACCAGATTATGCCTACAGCTGATACTTTCGGTTTCACAACATTTGACACAGGTTTTACTACAGATCTACACTTCTCAGTTATAAACCTAGATTCATGGCATAGCAACTTTTCTAAGAGTGCAGCAGATTTTTCAGAATCCTTAGATTTAGGTTTCAGTTATTTGTACTGTACAAGAATTGTAAGGGGGCAGCATACCTCTCATCCTCTTAGAGCAAGAAGTCTGGGCAAAGCCATAAATAATGGGGCTCTGTTTTTTATTGCCCATCCCTCAATTAGCTTGTCTCCATGCAAAGATAAGAATAAAATGTACAGCTGGCCTCTGCTATAGACTTCTGAACTCTCATAGCTGTAGACTTCTCAACTCACACTGAACATTTATTTGTTAAAGGAAAATGTATCATTACATTCAGTGTTCTCTTATTTACTTGCTTACACTAAAATGTATTAGATTTACCATCTCCCCACTCAACAACCCAAGATTATAATCCTACTAAATTAAACATGCTGTTGTCCATCCTTTCTTCGCTTTTTTTGCATTGTCGTGCCTTCATGTTTAAGGCACATGTTTACTTTACTATCTTTATCACATACAATAATTGAAAATGCTTCACTATATAACATGCAATTTGTTATGTATACAAATACTGTTAAGTCAAAATGTGTTTTAAGTAGTTTTTTTTGCTTCCCTTCCCCTTAGTGTTTTTCCAGTCAATAATAACTTGGGCATATGCTTTTCAGTCCATAGCAAGTGTAACAAAGTCAGAAAAAATGCCCAATCTTTCCACTTTTTATGTACAGTCAGAAATGCAATTGGTGCATTATAATCTCACATTTCTTTTCTGTAATTTCAGTGAGGCTGGTGTTCTTCCTGTTCATCCCCATCTCCCAACCCCAGACTCAAGTCCAAGGTACTAGGAATTCTTCTGGTCAACTGTGTTTCAATCTCTCAAGCATTTTTCCTTGGAACACTGGAAAAGGTTTCACTGGTAAAGTCTTTCTATGAGCATTATTATCAGAAGAATAAGAAGTGGAGTTACCTTCTGCTTGACAGCTCACTTTTTTTCTTGGACAAATATTTGTATTTCCTCCTTACCTTGCTCTGCATTAAAAAAGGACATTGATCCTCCAAGACAAAATATTGTGAAGGCAGGTGGATACAGCAGTTTGAATCTCACACTTGTCTGTCAACTTCCCCTGATTGCTGGGATAAATGTGCTTCTCTTCTGCCTGGTGTCCTGTGAATAATCATTTTCCACAAACATTCTACTGTCTCCAGTTTTTAATACTTTGCCCTTCTGCCAGTTTGTTAGGACTGACTCTTTCTGCTGGTGTGATTGCATTGTTACTAATACAGGTCTTTGCTGCTTTCTCATGGCCAGGTTTGGAACATGCACACAATATGACCTTTCAATTAGCACATTCTGCTGCGGAATACCAGTCCAGTTGCTTATTTGTGTTTTTATAAAATTAATGTTGTCTGTTCTTCCAGTTTCTTATGGTACAGCAGAAACTCTCAGGTCTCATACTCAACCAGCATTTTCTTCATTTTGACTTCTGATTTTTACAGTTTTATTGATTTCATCTGAATAGCTGTTTAAAGCTTCTTCCATTTTTTCCCAGACTTTTGTTGTTTGAGTTGATATACTGCTTCAGTGTTTTGTATATTTTAATCAGCTCTGCACACGTGACTTATTTTTTCCTCTAGATTATCGGAAGTCATGTCTTATACTGAAGCTTAAACTGTTCTTCGCTGAACAGTTGCAGGGTTCTTCCCAGTCAATGTTTTCCTTTCCTCTTTTCTAGTTGATTATCTTTCAGGATCTCTGAGTTTCTTTTTTGATGGCATCCAGGTAGCGTACTTACTCCAGTAACTGACTTTGCTAAAAGTTAGAGTTAACTGGCTCTTATGTCTCCATTTCTTTTTCTCACACTGGGAGAGCTCAGTGTGCAGCCATCTTGGAAGTCCACATTCAAGGCTATTCTTGAGAGGTCTTTCAAAGGTGAAAATGTAAGATAGCAAAAAATTCCCAAGACAGCAAACTGTGTATGAAAAGTTCACTCCAGGATAAAAAGCACAGTTTATTAAAGGCTTAAAACGTAAGTGCCATGCTGGAATGGGAAAGAAGATATTTAATCGATTCACCTTTCTTCCCATTCTGTCACATGTATACTTGTTTTTTCGATGACATTTTTATTTTATGGAACGGGCCAAACAGCAAATTAATTTATTTCTAGAATACATCAATTATTCAACCTCCTTTTTTTTAATTTACACACACACGCACACAGTCAGTGAGACAGAAATAGCTTATCTAGACATCTTACTTAAAGATGTTCAAAACCACAGATTTGTATCTGTAATATACGGAAAAAAACTTATCACCCTTTTACACAAAAAATGGGGGTTTTAAAAGGACAATTTGTAAAAAACAGTTTGTATGATCACCCTTAGAGATTGTTTTTTGAATGAGTGTTATAAGTTGAGACATGTTCTTAAAATGAGGCTACCCTAGTAGCCTAAACGAAACACAAAAGTAAATCTTAAAACCAAAGAACTGAAGACACTGCCGGTGAGGGAACAAAACGGACACCATTACCTTATGTTAATGTTTTCGTTCAATTTAATGCTACTGAACTTCATCAGAAACACACCCACTTAAATCACTAGGTTTAAATACCTATTGAAAATCATCACATGAAATTACAACCAATCAGAATGTACATCAAACATTTGAAAGTAATAAATGTAAATACAAATGAGAAATAAAAAATAAATATAATAGTGAATAAAATGATGTCAAAAAAGACAATAAATATTGATATTAATCCTCTGTAAAGATAAAAGCACACTTTAAAATCTCTGTGCTAATAAAAAACATTTTAATATTAATCATGTCATTCAAACCAGGAAGCTGGTTAGCATTTAACATAATTTGCCACATAGTTTCACGACATTCTAAAAGTGTTTTAAAATCCCACTGAATAATGCATTGTTCACCCCTTCTAAAACAAAGAAGGAAAACTTTTTGAAAACGGAACACTCTAAAGAATGCCTAGCCAAAGCATTGGATGTGTCTTTTTTCTTAATGGCCAATGTGTGTTCATAAATACGTTTGTTTAATGAACGTATTGTTTTCCCAATGTAAAAGTAGTCACAGGAACTACACTGAGCTAAATACACAACGTTAGTAGTCTTACATGTATAATGCCCCTTTGCTGCAAAAGTCCTATTGATGTGCTTAAGGGTAACCGTAGATGTCCCACTAATAAATCTACATTGTTTACAAGATAAACAAGGAAAAGTACCAGGAGTAAGATCACAAGTAGACCTAATGTTTTTGGATCCTCTTTCTAAAATCATCTTAATGTTAGTTACTTTCTTGTAACTGAACACTGGTCGTTCGCCTAGTATCTTTAGTAACTCAGCATTCCCCAACACTACTTTCCAATTGTTGGAAATGATTTCTCTAATAACACCCATTTCGTTAGTGATAGGAATCGGAAAGGACAAGGTGAAATTGTCCAAAGTGTGGGCTGAAGTCTCAGCCAAATTGCAATCATTGTCACCAATAGATTTCAAAATAGGCCTTGCAATGTTTGCTCTTAAAGCTGAAACTTCGCCAATAATCCGGTTTAACCAGGAAGATGCATAACCTCTGTGTGTAAAAAAACATTTTAACTTGGAAATTTCATCCAAAAAAATGTCATCACTACTGGTCAACCGGCTGAGCCTAATAAATTGTCCCTTCACCACACCCCGCTTCATGTGGCTAGGGTGTAAACTGTCATGGTGTAAGCATTGGCTAACAAAGGTGGATTTTCTAAAAATACTACTGTCAAAAGTACAATTAAAGTGATTGATAGTCAAATGTAAATCCAAATAATCTATACTGTTACCAAAACCTCCCAAAGTGAATCTCAAGGAACTGGTGGTACAATTCAGATCTCAAAGGAAAATGGAAAAAGAGTCTAAATCTCCCTTCCATAAAAATATTAGATCGTCTATGTAGCGTCTGTAAAATAAAATGTTGTGAGCGAAAGGGTGGGTGACACGAAACTTAGTTTCCCAGGTTGCCATAACCAAATTTGCAAAACTAGGCGCTACTCGTGCGTCCATGGCAACCTCTGATGTTTGTTGAAATAACTCCCCTTCGAATCTGAAAAAATTGTTGTCTAACACCAGTTCCATTAAAGTGCAACTAGTGTAAATAAGGTTACTATCAAAGCTGGTGTGTTGACTAAGATATTCCCTCATGTACTCAATACCTAATTTCTGATCTATACTGGTGTAAAGGGAAACTACGTCCAAAGAAGCAAATCTTATGTCTGTACCAACCACATGAATCTTGTTCAGTTCTAAAAGGTGCCAAGAATCACAAAGGTGAAAGAGATGTAAGAGTTATCATAGGAGAAAGACCAATTTGTGTCTTTAGGAAAGGTTATAACATTAAAATCTTATTGAACACCAGAGAAGGGCACAACACGCAGGATACATGTATAAGTGTGGGTCCTGTAAAGTCTGCCCTTACATTTTAGAAGTAAGTGAGACAATTATTACTGGAGTGAGAATAAAATTAAGAGATATATGCTGTTGTAATACAGAAAGAGTTATTTACTGTGCATTATGCAAAGTTTTCTCGTGTTTTTACAGTGGAAAAATGGAGCATAAACTTAACAGAATTAGTGAGTGTATGAGAAATATCAGGAATCACTATGAATTTAATGCTTTGGTTAAACATATCTCCCAATATGTAGAACATAAATTCAAGTTCATTATTTTGGAAGTAATATGTCCCTCGGAAAGAGTGGGTGCATGGCCATATCTATTGGAAAAAGCAGAACTTAGTTGGCAGGTCCGCCTGAATTCAGTTCATTGGCTAGGTCTAAATGACAGTTTATCTATAATTAGTCTTTTGAAATTAAAAGCTCTGATAATATAAAAAATGTTCTTGCAACACATAGGGTTATACAAATAATTTTTCAATATGTTTCTTTAAATTTGCTGACATCATTTTTGATCTAATATTGTATTGTTGAGTGTCCATGAATGAGAGGGTGAAGTTTATACACACACACACACACACACACACACACACACACACACACACACACACACACACACATATAAATGTTGACAGCCGCTGAAGATTGTTAGCAAAACTTTTTTGTATGCACTTTTTTAACAAAAGTTTTAAGGAAGTGATGTCATCAATTTTAAAAGTATTGAATGAGTGGGTTATTCATCATTGTTGTTGTTGATGAAATTCCTTTATCAAGTATAATTTTGGATGAAAGCGCTTACGTTTTAAACCTTTAATAAATTTTTTTATCCTGGAATGAGCTTTTCGTGAAAATGTAAGATAGCAGAATGTGCCTTTTCCATATATTATATATTTTGTACTTAATAGCTGCACAGTATATACATGTTCTTTTACTTCTGACACATTTGAATTTGAATACCTTACTCTACCCTTCCCCTTCACACACACATTTAAAATGTTGGGTAAAAAGTTAAATATTATTTGTAAATACTACAGCCAATCTCTAAAGGATTCTTTGTTGCACAAGAGATTGTCACATATTACCCAACAAAAGTGGTTTTATAGGTACACAATGTGCTTCTTTGGTTTGTTACAACTTGTGGCTTTTGTTATTTTGTTTTGTAGTACTCACAATTGTGTAGTATTTCCAAAGTTTAGATTTGGCAGGCAGTTTCCAGTAATTTTATCCATGAAACAATGCACCCATCATTGGCTTAGGATGTACGTGGTTGGTACTTGCCTGCATGTTTTAAATGTAAGTACTTTTTTATAGCCAGCCTTAGGCATAGGCCAACTAGGTGGCCGCCTAGGGTGCCAATCTAGCAGGGGTGCTTTTCCAGTATTCATTTGGTGTAAGTAGACCAGGATGGGGGCACCAGGTGGTGCCGGGGAGGGCGCTGTGGAGCCCTATTGCCTAGGGCACTAGTTGACCTAAGGCCGGTCCTGACTAATGGCTACTTCACTTTCCCACATAGTCAGCTGATACATCATATTTGAATCAAAGGTACTGTGTTTTGTTTTCTTGTTTGTGTGTCTGAGTGTGTGTATTTGCCAGAGAGAGCAGGTGCCTGAGGGTTTTGAGAGACTTGGGGCAAAGTCCAGGCAACTGAAATTGACTAAACTGTATGACATGTTTTCATCCCTCTGATATATTCCCCTTCACCTTCCCTGTATTCTGACAGTCTTGATTATGCACTGTGGAAATGGCTTATTGAATGATGTAAAATACTTTTTCAGGAATTGTTTGAGTTTTTTAGTCAAAAATGCATGGCACTGTAGAGGCTTTTTTTCATATTGTGTATGATTTCACTCTCTTATGATACCAGAATACATAACACGTTTACTGTTTCTCAAACTTTAACAGGACAGAAGGAATAGTGTTTTGTTTTTTTTTTTTTTTAGAATTCCTACTAGCATACTTAAAAGTTCTTTGTCACTGTTATGAGAAAAATTAGATTTAATGCTGAACTCGTACAGATTAGATGCGCATAGTAATTAAGAGTACACTGTCAATAAATTAGTTGAGATAGGTTCAACATACATGATTTAGACTTGATTCAAGTTTTAAAAGTCCACAAAAAGACAAACTGTGCCAAATTAGCTCACTACCAGCAAATAAACCACAGAAAAGTAACACTGTAGAGGTGAACCTAAACCAACCAGCTTACGGGATAAAAAGTTCTATTGACAACAAATCCAACTGTAGAACAACCAAAAGCAGTGAAAAGAAAGCTCAACTAGATCACCGTGTTTTTGTTCTATCCTAGAACTTTTAAAGATGTGCTGTCTCCTACCCCTCACATCAATATATACTAAACCTATTTGGAAAATCAGACCCAATAATTCAGTTAAACATACTGTGATCCATTATAAAACTGTCTTTTCCTAAATATTAAAAATGTTTTAAAAAGCTTTAAGACATCATTCAAATCATGGTAGAAAGTATGAAGGAAGTTTTAAAAACAAACTTTTTATATTATGAAGGAACAAATAAGCAGGCATATAATGTACTGGAAAAATATGCAGTAAAAATTGGCTGTGAAGGAAGAATACAAGAACTTTGACTATAGTGGCATCTAGTGTGGACAACAATAAATACAACCTAAATGTTCTAAATATTGTAATCCCATCTATAAAAGTGTTTCACTATTTAATAAAAACACCCTTAAATACTTAAATATTTAAATATGCTAGCATAGAAAAATTAAAATGAAGTAAGATGTTCTTAAAATACAATTTTTTTTAAAATAGTATAAAAATATATATAATATTAAAGTCTGGCAGACCTAAGTTTTAAAACTGGTAAAAGGGAGATATTTTCATTAAGTCCAGGAAATTTGTTGGCCACAAGAATCAATTGCCAAAATATGTCTCGATATTCAGTTTTTGTCTGGCATTATCCTAGTACATCAGCAGAAACTGGATAAGTTCAAGTTCACCATTTATAGGAAAAAAACTTTTTCCAACCCATTTCTCTATTTCTCAAGACACACCCTGTGCACCAGAAGAAAGGTATATTTAAAGGACAAATGGTAAGGGCCAGTAGAATGTTCTCACTGGATATAGATTTTGAAATTGATCTTAGATTGTTAGAAACTATGTTCTTGGAATGTGGATACCCCTCAGCACTGATCAAAGAAAGTAGTTGTAAAGTTGTTAAGCAGAGGACTGAGAAATATGCCCCTATTTTAGGTATTAAGAAAATTGGGAGTGGGGGTGATGCTTCTAATTCACCCAGTAATGGCAATGTCAACCAGTACCAGAGCGCCTTTGTCACTGAGTATAATGGTGATGCCAGTCTCATCAGAAAAATAGTTGTAAGTGAATGTGACAAATTCACAAGGCTGACTGACATCAGTAAACCACATAATAAGACAGTGGACGTTTTAGGAAAGAACACAATATGAAAAATGTTTTGGAAAATCAAAGTTTAGCTAAGGGGAAGAAGGACATGATTAAAAAGAAAGGCACTTTATGTGGGGTGCATGTCAACAGTGCAAGTGTATTTCTAACAAAGAAAAAATATTTGTTAGTAGTTGTAATAGGTTCATAGAAGGTGAGGTTTATTCCAACTGCAACACCTTAGGCGTGATATACTTAGCTCAGTGTAATCCATGTGGGCCGTTCTACATAGGTAAGACTGAGCAGACACTTAGGAGAGTTTACAAACACTACTATGACATGCATAATAAAAACATCAATAATGCACTTTATAAGCACTCCTTGGAATATAACCAAGCTACATACTTGCTTGTTTGTCCTTGAATGCATACCCAAGGATGGTAGGGGTGGCCTTTAGGAAACGACTATAGAATTCAAGGAATGATGTTGACAGATTGTTCTTGAAGCAAACAAGCCTCCAGGACTTGATAATATTTCCATTGTCCCAGAGTTAAAACAGAGAGCTGCAAAGCTGTGAAACAGTACACATGCAATCACATCTGCATGACACTAGAGGTAGGATTTTTCTTTCTTAAATTTTGGCTGAAAGGATTTCACCAAGGTTTTAGTTTTTTAATATATAGGTTTATAGGTTGGTACTTGGCTTTCGCCACCCAAGAAAATTATTTTCCTGTGTCCCTGTCGAGCAGAGCCACAAAAGTGATCCCCAGGTTGAATTTCCTATTTCCCATCCAATCATTAAGATTTTTCTTGAAGAGTGCTAATGAGGAGCTTTGTTTAATATAGATAGGTAGTTTGTTCTAGAGTATGAGAAGTCTCTGGGGCAGGAATCTATTCCTCCAGCATGTTCTGTTTATTGTGGTGACAAGGTTTAGGTCCCTAGAGCATGTAGCTTGGAGGGATTGGGATTTCTTTAATTGGAGCATGTCCAACAGCTCTGGGTTTGACATAGCTTTGTATGTTAGGCAGTCATTGCCTCTGAGTAGGTGATATGCGATGGAGTAAAGCTGGAGTTTTTTGAAAAAAAAAAAAAAGTTAAACCCACTGAGACATTTTATGTAACAATTTTTATTAAATTCGTTTTTAACATTATTTTTATGGATCATATTATTATCAAGGTTTTTAAAGCATTTTACTATAGGGGTATATATTTCAGCTTTTTGAATGACAATATAATTTTCTTATTTGTTGATCAAAATGAAGTTTAGTACTTAACAGGCAGCACCGCTACACTTGTTATCTGATGAAGTCTGGACAAAAACGTTGTGTGGATTATTCCTGCATTTATGTTCCTGAATTCGCTTAATAAAGCCTGCTTTCAACTTTAATGTTGTTGTCAAGCCTTCCTTCAGTGCTAGCTGGTTTGTTATTTGGTTAAAATGGAAAAAGGGAGATATTTCCATTAAGTCCAGAAAATTTGTTGGCTTCAAGAATCAATTGCCAAAATATTTCTCGATATTCAATTTTTGTTTGACATTGTGCTCCTTGTACATCATAAGGAATTTCTTCCAATACAAAAAATAAAAGTGTCTTCCTTACAATTAGTACTATGTTGCATTTGTAATATATTTCTTTTGAATATCATATGTATGTTTGGGTTCCGTTCAGAAGCTCGAAATACTGAAATCTCGAATTTCAGTATTTTGAGCCCAAGAAGCTGAATCCACAGAACAGCGAAAGTTCAGAAGTGCGAAATTCAAAACCTTGAATACCAGAGGTTTTGAATTTTGCACTTCTAAACTTCCGCTGTGGTCTTGTCTTCAGGTAAGTATGTGTGTGTGTTAAGGGGTTTGGTTAAAAGCAGTGATGCGTGTCATTGTGTTTTGTTGCTGTGATATGTGTATGTGCGAGGAGAATGTAGCTTGTGTGGTGGTGTTTTGTGTGTGTTTGTATGTAATGTGACCTCAGAGTGAGAATATTTAAGTGGGGGGTGCACATGTAGTAGACAGATTGTGTGTTTGTGTGGAGGATGTGTGTGTGTGTGTGTGTGTGTGTCTGTAGTAGTAATACCACAAAATTCAAAACCTCTGGTATTCCAAGTTTTGAATTTCGCGTTTTTCAGGTTTCATTGTTGTATGAATTCAGCTTCTTGGGGTCGAGATACTGAAATTCGAGATTTCAGTATTTCGAGCTTCTGAAGTGAATCCATCTGTTTATATATTCTTCTTTTTTAATGCCCTTTGTTTGTTTTCCCCACATAAAATGCAGAACATTTTTTACATTCAACTTGGTGTATAACTACTTTACTATTGCAATTTGTATGTATTTTAGCCTTTATGTATCTGTCTCTACTCTGTATATAGACACTATCTTTAATACTAATATGTGGCATTGGGTATATTTTCCACATATATGTATATGTATGTACTCTTTTCTTTTTTCTGGATCTGTATTTTTGTAAACATCACTCTATAAATAATTTCTGATATTCTTATCCTTTCTATAAGTAAATTTAAGTTGTTTAAATATAATACCCAAATTAGAGAAACTGGGGAACATTTTCCAATTTTTAGATATAATATTTTTAATAACCTTATTAAAATTCATAAATGTTCCTGTCTGTACTCCCACCTGCTTAACCCAATACTATTGTTCTTCTTCCAATCTGTATCTGTATCTGTATTACTCATTTCTAAAGGTGCGTTTCCTTTTCCTAACAAAGGACAAAACTCATCTTTCCTTCCCTCTTTTACTTCATGTAAAACTTCCTCAATCAATTGTATTTTCTATCCAAGAACATACTTTTTAAAATATCACATTCATATTTAAAATCCATTTCATCTGAGGTCATCCTTGATATCCTAATAAATTGTCTTTTAAATTATTTATTTTTTTGTTTATAGAGATGTGCACTAGTAAAATACAAGTATGAACTGGAAAACTACTTTTTTCTATACACTGTGGACTTGTATTCTTTTTTAGTTATAACTTTATGAATTGTTGCCTCTAAGTAATTAACCAGATCTTTACTTAAATTGTAAGTACATTTTAAAAGCTCGGTAGTACTACTAATATAATTTAAAAATTCTTTTAACTTCTCTTTTGTGTTGTTCCAAAAGATACATAAGTCAAGGTACCTTTTGTACATACACCAACATTTTGCATAGGGGGAACTAAAAATATATTTTTCTCCTTCATACTTAAAACTGTATTCACAAAACTGGAGACACAATTTGCCCCCATAGCAACACCAGTTTTTGTTTAAAAAATTCCCCTTCAAAATGAATAAAATTATTTTTAAGTAGTATTTCCATATATTCTAATAGTGTTCTAAAATCTTTAATTTTGAACTTCTTTTTCTTCTACCAGAACCTCTTCAAACCACTCCATACCTGTTTCACATAGTGTAACAGAAATAAATCCGTAATATCTATAGTAACAAATATCTCATTATATTGATTCTGGTCAATAGATTTAAAGAAGTCCCACAAATCCTTTAAAATACCCTCTTACCCAACCCATATTGTTTTAAGTTTCATATCAATATATTTAGCTAATCCATGGGTTTTGCATCTGTTTGCTGCAACAATGGGTCTAAACAGCGGATTATTAGCATCTTTATGCACTTTGGGAATTCCAAAATTGGATGGTGTAACTGTTTGTTTTTTCTGTCCATAGATAATTATAGGTTTGTATGTCTATCATGTCTTTTCTCTGATAGCAAAGCCTATATATGTTGCATTTTACCAACACTGTTATTGTCACAGTCATACAAGAAAGACTAGATTTAATGCTGAACCCATACAGAGGATTTGTGTATAATAATTAAGAGTACACGTTGAATAAATTAGTTGAAATAGGTTCAACATACATGATTTAGCCTTATTTCAAGTTTTTCCTTGCAGCTAATTAAACAACTGTATTACAGATGTCTGAAAATTGACTTTTGGAGATTGTCCTGTGTTTAGAATATACTCCATTAATGAAGTGCAAGTGTCTGCAATGTTTAAAAATATATAACTAATTTATTAACAATATTGAGCTTTAAGACTGGTTTCTTAAAAAAATTTAAACAAAGTAATTTTTGTGACTCCTGGAGATTGAGTTAAATGTTGTGTGATAATTCTTTGTTTGTGACTCACATCGTTGTATGCTAACACCACAAATGAATCTCAGTTAAATGTGCCTGTCACATTGTAGCATATGTACTAACCGTAATGTTTGTTGCTTTCTTTCCATGACATGGTGAAACCGTCCAGCCTGCAACCTCCAATCATGTAGAACAGAAAGCTGTAGTGACTGTTGTAGATCAAGAGGTATTACTAACACTATTAACTCATGTTTGATAGTTTTTTAGTTGCTTTTACTAATCTAAATTGTAGTAACTCATTTACTGTATTACATGTATCTAAAAGCGTATTTCATTTATCTAGTCTGTGAATCCCTAAATGTGTAGGAAAAAAATCAACACGTTAAGTGATTGTTAGGTTATCCATTAACTCATTGTGTTAAAGTTGTGTCATGCTAATGCTGATGGTTATCACGTTGAATACTAATTTCAAAGGATGGCTTTTGTATACCCAGCCAAAAGTTCCTGTTTCTAATGAGACATCAGATACAGATGATGATTTGATTGATTTTATTTATGAAATATTTGTGTATGCAATGTGTTGTGAAAACTTAAGTCTCAAAAGAGAAAGAATTATCCATGGGATGATTTGTTAAAATCCTCCATAAACTGAAGGCTTGTCTGATGACTCTTTAATGGTGCATACTTTTTAGTGGACTGATGGTAATGTAATTGTACTTTTATCGGATTGACCAAGTAAGTGGTGGTTTATAACTCTGAACAGAAAGGAGAAAAGCACAGCATGATAGACAATATAAGTACATTTTAAAATGATGTTTAGGTCTGTTTGTTTTCTGAGCTTTCTCTGACATGCAGCAATATTACCTCACAATTGCACACAATTAGAAGTAAACAGGTAATTTGTAGCATATTTCTGTCCAACATTCAGGTGTCATTGTGTTAGGTGCATGGTCTGTTTTCCTTACGTTTCCATCCTGAGGTTTTGTATCACGTGATGTCATAATGAGTAGTTGTCAAAAGGAGGTAGTGAGTTTGATCAGCCCAAGTGTTGTAACTAGTAGAACATTATGATATGTAGTAGAATTCTTTTCTGAGCCATAGTGCCCTCTGGGATCATGAAGTCTGTTCATGCTTGTAAATTATATTGTTTTTTCTTTTTTCTTTGTCCTTTTTTCTTTTTGATATTACCATTGCCATGTAATGTTTTTCTTGTTTAAGCAGCTTAGTAGGGTTGGATCAATAATGTTATTTAGTGATGAATTGTGCCAAAGGTACAAACTGCAGTAAGAGTACTGTAACATTCTTCTTACCTTGTTAAAAGCATTCATTCTTTCATTTTGCAATTAGACCTTAAATATGCACTTAACCACACACATCAGGTACAGGACATTTGTATAATAGAGGTGAGTAGGTATACAGCTGTAGGCTGTGTGTGCCATGAAGCAGAGGGCGTACAAAGTCAGTCACATGCTGTAGTTAAATTGTTTTCTATTGACTTTGGCACTAACTTGATAAACAAATGCACTACCCCAACTGTTGGACCCTCGTTAGTTAAAATTGACCACAAATCAGTCAGTCACCTTCAAACTGGCAAGTAACACCAGAACTGACAACGGGCAAAGTCAGACGAAAAAACTTCACCAAGGCAAACTATACCCTCCTAGGGGAAGGTATAAATGCATTCCAAGCCCCACCCCTACCTGGAATTGGTAACTACACCAAAGCTTACACTAAAGCCCTGTACAATCACTTGAATAAGGGTATCGACTCAGCTGTTCCAGATGGAATCAAAGCCAGAGCCCCCACCCCCCAAAAGCTGCCCTGGTTGGACATCCAACATCAACAAACTTTACAACAGCAAAAAGTTGCAGTCTAAGAAAACTAAGATGAGGCCCCAACAATGGAAAAGCACCCTTTTCAGCCTCAACTGGCAAATAAGATAACATGTCAAATCCTCTAAGGGTAATTTTGAGAAAAACTTGGCAATTACAGCCAAGGACAACCATAAGGCCTTTTACAGCTACGTATGTAGCCTAAAACATGGGACCCAAGCATGTGCCGAACTAGTGAGTAATGATATCACACACACTGATCCCACAGAGGCAACAAACCTGGTATTGGACAGATTTGGTGAAATATTCACTCTTATCCCCTTCAAACATATCCCAAACCTTGCCCATGACCCCCCTCCACCCTACATATCCAAAGTGCAGGTCATTAAAGCCTTGTGTAATGCAAGAAATACAGCCACTATGGGACCAGATGGCACCTCAGGCTGTCTTCTCAGCAAACAAAGCCATGAACTAGCATCACCATTAAGTACCCTGTTCAGTCACAGGCTAACCACAGGCTTTGTTCCTGGGGAATGGAGAACAGCAGCAGTTATTCCCCTCCACAAAGATGGCGTAGCGACAGACCCAGGGAATTGTAGACCCATAAGTCTGACCAGCCTCATCTGTAAAGCCATGGAATGTATCATCATGGACTTCATAAATAATGACATTGGTGACCTCCTGACCTTGGATCTGACCTAATTTGGCTTCAAGAACAGATCTTTCCTCTTAAATCTGGTGGATTTTTTCAAAAATGTGACCAGGGCCATTGACAAGGACAAACCTGTGCACACATCATACCGTGACTTGGCAAAGACCTTTGGCACAATCCCACACACTGGCATTACCAACAAACATAGCGAGTTGAATGTGAACCCCTTTATTGTAAGATGGCATGCCAGCTGGCTCACAGATCAGCCATACACTATCAAAGTGGGTGACTCTACATCAACCAGTTGGATCTGCCACTAGTGGGGTGCCCACACAATAAAATTCCAGCAGAAGGAAACACTTGACAAAGAAATATAAAATCACGTACAACAGGGTTGAATAAATCACAGAGCTTTTATACAAATACCCTTCTTCACTGGGGTGCCACAAAGGTCAATGCTGGACCCCCCTACTGTTTGATATATACTTTTCAGAAGCTCAGACCAAAACTAAGCGTCTGCCAAATGGTGTCAGTATACTTCAAGAGGTAGAATGGTATCTTAGTCACAGTCTCAAGATGAATGCAAAGGAATGCATCATCATTCTCTTCAGCAAAAACTATGTCCCTTCACACTATCAAATTAACTATAATACCCTATATATCTACAAAGATAAGAGATCTGGAAATGCAAGTAGGCTGCGACCTTAACTTTAACAACCATGTGCCTGTGCAGTAAGGAAGGCTTTCTATGTAGCACATTTCATTAGCAAAGGGATCACTTCTAGAGCAAAGAGAGATGTTCTTCGTGTTTCACTGTTGCAGTCATCACATTTGGGTTATCCCTGCCGGGGTAGCCCTCGGCCGGCCCGAATACCAGAGGCTTAGTATTTCTGTGTCGGTTGCTGTCACTTCAGGAGTGACATCGGGTCATCAGTAGTATAAAGTAAGGCAGCCGACGCCATTACATCAGTTTTTCTTGCTGTGGAGCCTGAAGCAGTTCGCATGGGTGCTGGTCGGCTGCTACCTGAGTTTCATCTTCCGAATTGAAGCTGAAGTCTTCTAAAGCTAAGTACCCCATTGGGGATCCTTTTTTCTTGCACTAACCGATGTCAGAAAAAGTTAACAGTTGTCTCGCCTGTGGAAAGCAAATACCACACCGAGACTTTCATTCTTTGCATCACTTGCTTAGGCCCAGACCATGATGTCCCTCACTGTTGTTTTTGTGCTTTGTTCAATGCTAGAACAATACGTCGTCAGGCCCTTATTGTAGCTAGATATTTTCACTTACAGTCCTCGAATTCTGATATGGCTTTGGTAAGCCATCCGACAGCAGATCCTCTGAAAAAAACATAAGGATAAAGACAGAGACAGATCGCACAGGTCCAAGCCTACTGATGATGCTTCCATTAAGCTAGTTGTCAGTTCTCTGGTCCTTAGTGGAGCGCTTTCGCAGCCCCTGATGCCACTTCTGTGGATTTGCAGGCCACTACCGAGACCCTTTCGAAGTCCAGTATGCCACAAAACTCTTCGACTAAGGATCCTGCGGTTGTCTCTCTCTCTTGGATGGGTCCAGAACCACTTCATACTACTGATTCCCAACACAAACCAATGACTTCTTTCATGTCTACCGTTCTTTCAAAAACTACCGGGTTTCTAAGGCCCATGGTACGAACCACACCCAAGAATCTGACGACCCAATCTCAGGCACCTTCTTCCTTGCCTCAGTCTCAAGTGCTTAAAATGGTGGAAGACCTTATCTTGCTAATCTGGGGAAGCCAAGCTGTCCCCTCCAAAAAGAAAAAGAGATCTGTCCCCAGTAGTTTTGTCTTAACAGGAATCTAATGACTCTGATGCATCTGAATATGAAGATATGCAACCCCTCTCTGCTTATGAGGATTCTGATGCAGAGGATTCCATTCATTCAGCCTTTCCACCCTAGGACTTTTCCTTTGGGGAAACCCTTCATACCTTAAGGGAACATTTCCATTGGGAATGTCAGGACTATCCTCAGTCTAAAAAGAGACTCTGGGAATTCTTAGAACTTCCACAGCACAGACCCCTGGCCATTCCCCCAGCCCTGGATGTTGTGGATGATGTTTTCCTAGAATCCAATTTGACTCCTGACAACCCTACCTCCTGCACCCAAAAAACCTAACTGGTATTACAGAGTCCCTGACTCACACAAATGTCTTTTCAAAACTCCTACTGCTGACCCTAATTTCGCAAGGGCCTAAAGGAATTAAAGCAACCTCTGCTAAGAATCCCATGCCCTCAGACAGGGATTCCCGAACACTAGACAGCTGGGTTAAAAAAGTATACACCTCTGCTACTCTTGCTATTAGAGCACTAAATTGCCAGTTCCATATGCTAAAATTTCAGCAAAATACCATGGAACTCCTCAAACAAAAAGTGTCTTCCTTTCCTGCTTGTGCAGAATCTAAATAGTTACAAGACTTAATGGATTCTGCAAGTCAAGTGACTAAGCACACCTTACACTATTGTTTTGATGCCCTAGAAGCTTCTTGCAGGGCAGCAGTCACCGGTTCTTTCCTTACAAGGCATGCATGGCTTAAGGAACCGCCCTTGCCAGACCATGTTAAATCTAAATTATTGGATGCACCCTTGCACAAAGACGACTTATTTGGCACTAAGGCAGAGGAGGTCTTAAAACAGATGCAAGAAAAAGCTAAATCTATGCAGACAGTTAAGGATTACCTACAGGTCCAGCCACCCAGGTTCAGCAGCATTTCCCCTCTAAGCACTGGTCCTTTCCTGCTCCCGCCAGGTCAGTTCAGCCCAGATCCCAGGGAAGCAGACCTCCCAGACAGCAGCCACACGGAATGCAGAGATCAAAACAGTGGAATTCCTCCACTTCAAAACCAGGGAGTTCTAAGCCACCCCTTCATGGTAAGAACTCACAATGACTCTCCTCCCCAACTCACAATGACTCTCCTCCACCACACCCTCCCTCTGCCCATCTCCACTTACCCCTAGGAGGAAAGCTCTCCTTTCACGCAAGCACCTGGGCCACTATTACCAATGACCACTGGGTCCTCAACATAGTGTCCCAGGGATACAAATTTTCTTTCCACACTCTTCCAACCCCAAAAGGGTTCCCAGATCTACCTCCAGTCCAGTGAGCAGAGGTGCAAAAGCGAGTCCTTTCCCTGCTCTCTGTGAGGGCAGTAGAGCACATTCCTGCAGAACAGAAAGGCCAAGGTTTCTACTCCAGACTTTTTCTGGTACCCAGAAAAGAAGGCACCTGGCACCCCATCCTCAATCTATCCATTCTAAATGCTTTCCTGGTGATACCAAAATTCAAAATTCTCACCCTCCAGCAACTGCTACCCATGCTTTCCAAGGATGCTTGGCTAGCCACCCTAGACCTAAAAGAGGCCCACGTCCACATTCCTATCAGGGAATCATGCAGGAAATATCTATGCTTTCAGTTCTCTGCACTTCCCTTTGGCTTATCTACTGCTCCCAGAGTTTTCACAAAATGTCTGGCTCCCGCCATTGCCTTTTGCAGACAAAGGAATATCCAAATTTACGAATAACTGCATAATTCAGGCAGACAGGAAAAGCTGCTCAAGCACCTGGCCTTTGTAAAGTCCGTACTGCCCTCCCTAGGGTACACTATCAACGAAAAGAAATCCAAACCAGTACCCACCCAAAGGATTATATTCCTAGGAGCAAGCCTGGACACAGCATCCCAGATGGCATTCCTTCCACCACAAAAGCAAACTTACCTGACAGCCTACTTCTGTCAAATAGCCACCAGACCCCAGTTATCTACAAGGAAAATCCTGCAAGCTGTGGGGTTCATGGCATCTTGCATTCTACTCATTCCATATGCCGGACTGCATATGAGGAAACTTCAGTGGTACCTAAGAAGCCTTTGGTGTCAACACTCTCAACACCTGGAAACTCTTATACCAATGATACCTTGCCTAAGGAAAGATTTTCTTTGGTGGGCAGCAGCATGCTTCTACA
The DNA here is from genome assembly GCF_019279795.1 of Protopterus annectens. NCBI lineage: Eukaryota > Metazoa > Chordata > Ceratodontiformes > Protopteridae > Protopterus > Protopterus annectens. The sequence goes on along the minus strand of NC_056751.1, from coordinate 648,148,476 downwards.
ACAAGCGACTACCTTTCTCACCACCCCCTGCCACACAGACCCTCACCACAGATGCATCAGACTATGCCTGGGGTGCACACCTGGATGGCAGGTGCATACAGGACCAATGGAGCCCACAGCAAATCCATCTGTACATCAACCAAAAAGAGATGTTAGCTGTCCAGCATGCATTGATAGCTTTCAGGCCCCTTCCCTCCCCAGGGGCTCTCCTGATCAAACAGACAATACCACTGTGATTGGTATATCAACAAGCAGGGAGGGACTCACTCCTACCCTCTATGCAGGCTGGCCATGACCCTTTGGCACACAGCCTCTGCCATGCAACTCCACCTGTTAACACAATTCCTGCCAGGTTCTCTAAACTCTCTGGCAGACCACTTAAGCAGAAATCTTCTGGACCCACATGAGTGGCACCTAGACAAAAGAACTTTCACCCTAATAACTAGGAAATGGGGCACCCTGAAGGTCAACCTCTTTGCATCCCACACCAACCATCAGCTCAGCAAGTTCTGCAGCAGGGAGCATCACTGCATGGCTTGGAAAGTGGATGCCCTAGCCTTCCCTTGGGTCAATCTATCGGTCTATGCATTTCCTCCACTACATCTCATCACCAGGGTACTGCTCAAAATAAGGGAGGAAAAACCAAGGACAATTCTTATTGCTCCAGATTGGCATCACTAGCACTGATACCCACTGTTGCGCAGTCTGTCCCCACTGCCACCATGGCATCTCTCTCAGACCCCAACCCTCCTGACCCAGAGGGAAGGAGAATTCATGCATCACCAATTCCAGACCCTCAATTTGGCAGCCTGACTTATTTCCTGACCACTGATCGATCTGCCAACCTTAGTAAATAGGTTCTAGATGATCTACATGAGGTCAGACACACTAGCACTAGAAAGTCGTATGCTGACACATTGAAAAGATTCTGCACCTGGATTCAGGCTAAGGGAGCCAATACGGCACAAACCTCCCTACCTCTCATCCTGTGATTATGTAATTGACCTGCTACACAGAGATCTCTCTTTCCTCTATTAAAATTCATGCCCCTGCTAATCTCTGCTCATTTCCACACTGAGCAGTCCCTTTTCTCACACCCTCTGATCAAACAATTTCTAAGAGGGGCTAGCAACTTGAGGCCACCCAGAAGTGCACCTACCCCAGCTTGGGACCTTAACTTTGTGTTGGAAAAGCTTACCCTGCCCCCCTTCAAACCAGCATCTTCAGCAGAGTTAAAATTTCTCTCCTTTAAGACTGCTTTTCTTCTGGCCATCACTTCAGCCAGAAGAGTCACCGAGCTACAAGCACTCATGGCTGTGGAGCCCTTCCTCATCTCCCATGCTGACAGGGTTTCCCTCAGGATTAACCCATCCTTCATCCCCAAATTTGTGTCCAGTGTGGCTCTCAACCAATCCCTTCATTTGCCCACCTGTTTCCCTAACTCACAAAACAAGGGGGAAAGGATCCTGCACTCTCTAGATGTGCACAGACGGCTCAGATTCTATTTAGACAGGACTAAACCATTCAGAAAGTCTAATCAATTACTGGTTAGCTTTGCTGCAGGGGCAGAGGGCAAAGCCATCTCCAAACAAACAATTTCCAAATGGATAGCACACTGCATCCATTTCTGTTACAAGCAACATGGAAAACCTCCCCCTAAGGGGGTTCAGGACTCACTCCACCAGAGCAGCCTCCACCTCTGCAGCTTTCCTCAGAGGAGTCCCCACCAGGGACATCCTGGAGGCTGCTACCTGGACATCTGTTCACACTTTCACCAAGCATTACCACCTGCCTATCTTTTCCAAATCCAGGGCAGGCTTTGCTACTGCAGACTTGCAGGGCATCCTAGCCAGCCCCTATTCTCCTTGACTGCCTCCACCCTTTTGCTTAGCTTTGGGAATCAACCCAAATGTGATGACTGCAACAGTGAAACTGGAATAACATAGTACAGTTGTGTACACTTACCGTAAATGTAGATGTTTGAGTGTATTCACTGTTGCAGTCCTGGTTTCCCTCCTTCCACCCCCCTCTACTTTCTGTCTCACTCCTTACAAGGAACATTTTGGTATTTACTTTCTACTGGTGGAGTTCTTCCACCATAACCTGGCTCCCACTTGTTGGCTCCTGACAGGGCAAGAAAAACTGATGTAATGGCATCGGCTGCCTTACTTTATACTACTGACGACCTGACATCAGTCCTGAAGTGACAGCAGCTAACGCAGAAATACTAAGCCTGTGGTATTTGAGCCGGCTGAGGGCTACCCTGGCAGGGATAACCCAAATGTGATGACTGCAACAATGAATACATTTGAACATCTACATTTATGGTAAGTGTACACAACTGTACTTTATAACCTCTCTGTACTTGTCAGTAATCATGCCCATAATTGCATATAACACCCCTTTCAGCATTACCGTACAAAGCACCTGCAGCATTTCGAGAAACCTCCAGAGGTTTCTAAGAAGATCAAGGGACTCCAGCATGTGTCTTAACCAGGCCGACTAAAGTCCCTGTCACTATATTTGGTAATAGAAAGACTATGTAGGGGAAACTTATGCCTGGCTTAGAAAGCAATCTCCGACACAAACCTAATGAATTTGCTGCACATCCGTAAGTCAAACAGGCCTAGAGCTACTCTTTCCAGTGACATAAACATGGAAAGCGACTTAAATAGGACATGCAGGAGGGACAGATTTGTTTACCAACGACTGCCATGTCTTTGGAATAGGTTGCCAATTCATGTGTAAGAGAGCACCTCTATGATACTGTTTAAAAGGAACGTGGACGTGTATATGGGGCACCGTAAATTCTTACCAGGGATAGCACCCACAGCCCTCCTAGTCATGGCAGTCATTACTAAATACAATCATGGGTATTGAATAGAGTATCTGTGGTATTACATTGGGATAAAATGGCTAGGCTTCAAATGACCTATGAGTCAGTGGCCTAGCAACCTCTTATGATGCTCTAAAAGTGCAAGACACAGTCCCACAAGTGCCACCAGTTTGCCAGATAAACAGCAATTCATGCAAAAATAACACATTTTGAAACTTACTATTAAACTTTATATATGCATTTTTTTTTTTTTTACAGAGGAACTTCTTTCCCGCCTCACACCACTGCTGCTGTACACTAACTCTAAGACCACTGTACCTGCAAGCTGAGACGTAATGTATGTTAAATCCCATTCACAAATTTGGTCCCACTGTTTTAAGGATCACAGTTGCATTCCAATCGGATTCCCACGTGCACTTCAGTTCCAGTCCCTTGTTTGCTGTAGTCAGATTAGTGTGTAATTGTTGCCACTATGTAGCTAGCTTTGGCAAAAAGGTTATGCCCATCATAGGGCACTTCTTGTGCTTAGTCTGTTTGGGGAACAGCTGTGGCACATTGTGCCAATCCTTTGCACCCACACCAGCAAAACCATGGCAGGGGTTGGAGGCAATGAGATGTCCTAGGGATTCTGACTAAAAGTGATGATGACAACTGGGTTATTGCAGGGATTACTGGTGGGCTTAAAGGAATAAAAAGTCTTATGAGTCTGAAGGAAAGTATGTCTACAAGGTTTCATCTTCAGGAGGCCAGATACAAGGGTGCCCCTGGAAGTGACCTTTTAGCTTTAATTCAACTCAGGCCAGCACTGAAATGAATTATGTGTTAGCACAGGAAGTACCTCAATGAGAATATGGTAAGTCATACCTCTCAACCTGTTAAAAGAAGAAATGTGGAAAAGCCAAAAATGGAAGAACAGAGGCCCAACTATAGGGACAGATAGATCAGAGTCAGAGTTATACAGAAGAGGATTAGCAAAACAAATCAATTTATTAAATCAAGGTGATTCAGTAGATAGAGCATAATTTAGCTGGAGAAAAATGGTGTACAACGTAATTGAGGAAGCAGTGGAAATGAAATATTTTGTGGTTAAGAGAAGGAGTGGAGTCAAAGGGTGATGGAGGGAAGAACTTCCATTGTTTACTCTGCTGGTGGGGAAGCCAGTTTTAAAATTACAGAGGCAATGGGGCTGTTTAGGAAGTATGGAAAAGAAAGTATCGTATGTGGATAGTGTTAAAAAGGAAGAAAATGGAAAAAAGGAGAAAGAGACAGGCAGAGGGACAACAGAATATGAAGAAGCAACCGGTGGCAAGAATTAAGGCAAAAAAGTAATGACAATGTAAATAGATGTGTATTCTGAATGATCCTGTTTTAATTTCTCCAAGACGTTTCGGTTTGCAATACCATGACAAGAATGTACCCCATTCACAGATCAGACCATGATTTAAAAATTGATGAAATCAGTATTACTTCAGTCTTTGATGTTAGCCATGAATGCTGCAAGTTCAACAAAGTCTGAAAAAAGGTCCAATCTTTCCACTTTTTTTGTACAGCCATATTTCAGAAATGTGATTGGTGCTTTATAATCTCACATTTAATCTCACATTTATTCTGTTATTTCAGTGAGGATGGTGTTCTTGTTCATCCCCATCTCCCAACCACAGATACAAGCAAGTCTTATGTATTAAGAATTCTTTTGGTCAACTGTTTTTCTCCCTCTCAAGCATTTTTCCTTGACACACTGGAAAAGACTTCACTAGTAAAGTCTTTCTATGAGTATTATTATCAGAAGAATGAGAAGTGGAGTCCCCTTCTGCTTGATGGCTCACTTTTTCTTTGACAAACTTTTGTTTCCTCCTTACCTTGTGCTCTGCATCAAAAAAATGACATTGATCCTCCAAGAAAAAATATTGTCTTTCTATGAGCATTATTATCAGAAGAATGAGAAGTGGAGTCCCCTTCTGCTTGATGGCTCACTTTTTCTTTGACAAACTTTTGTTTCCTCCTTACCTTGTGCTCTGCATCAAAAAAGGACATTGATCCTCCAAGAAAAAATATTGTGAAGGCAGCTGGGTACAGCAGTTTGACTCTCACACTTGTCTCTCAACTTCCCTGATTGCTGGGATAAATTTGTTCCTCTTCTGCCTGGTGTACTGTGAATTATCATTTTTCCACAAACTCCAGTTTTTAAAAATTTACCCTTCTGCCAGTTTGTTAGGATTGACTCTTTATGTTGGTATGATTACATTGTTATTAATACAGGTCTTTGCTTCTTTTTCATGGCCAGGTTTGGAACATGCACACAATGTGCCCTTTCAGTTAACACATTCTGCTGTGGAACACCAGTCCAGTTGCTTATTTGTGCTTTCATAAAATTAAAATGGCCTGTTTCATATGATACAGCACAAACTCTCAGGTTTTCCTGTGTGCTCTGACCTCTAACTCTACCATTTTGTGAAACATCTTTTCATAAACAGTCTCATATTCAACCATCATTTTCTTCATTTTGACCTCTGATTTTTTGCAGTTTTATTAATTCATCTGAATAGCTGTTTAAAGCTTCTTCCATTTTTTTCCAGACTTTTATTATTTGAGATGATATACTGTTTCAGTGTTTTGTTTATTTTAATCAGCTCTGAGCACATTTGACTTATTTTTTCCTCTAGATTATCGGAAGACATGTCTTGTACCAAAGCTGGTGTTTAAACTTTTCTTTGCTGAACAGTTGCGGGATTCTTTCCAGTCAGTGTTTTACTTCCGCCTTTTCTAGTTGATTATCTTTCAGGATCTGTGTATTTCTTCTTTGATGGCATCCAGGCAGTGTACTTAATTCCAGTAACTGACTTTGAGTTTACTGGCTCTTACGTCGCCATTTCTTTTTTTTCACACTGGGAGAGCTCTGTGTGCAGCCATCTTGGAAGTCAACATTCAAGGCTATTTCCATATACTGTATATTTTGTAGTGAATAGATGCACATTATATACATGTTCTTTTACTTTTGACACATAGGAATGTCTTACGTTACCCTTCTCCTTCACACACATATTTAAAGTGTTGGGTACAAAATTAAATATTTGTAACCACTAGAGCCAGTCTCTAAAGGATTCTTTGTTGCACAAGAAAGTTGTCACATATTACCCAACAAAAATGGTTTTATAGGTTTAGTATTTGGTTGTTTGGTTTGTTGCGGCCTGTGGCTTTGGTTATTTTGTTTTGTAGTACTCACATTTCCAAAGTTCAGATTTGGTAGGCAGTTTCTGGTAATGTATCCATGCAACAATGCACCCGTCATTGGCTTAGGATGGCTGTGGTTGGTACTTGTCTGCATGTTTTAAATGTAAGTACTGTTTCATTTGCTGCTTCACTTTCCCACGTAGTCAGCTGTTGCATCATATCTGAATCACAGAAGTACTGTGTTGTGTTGTCTTGTTTGTGTGTGTATTTGCCAGAGAGAGAGAGAGAGCAGGTGCCTGAGGGTTTTGAGAGACTTGGGACATAGTCCAGGTAACTACAGCTGACTAAACTGTATAACATGTTTTCGTCCCTTTGATATCTTCCCTTTCACGCTCCCTTTATTCTGACAGTCTCAATTATGAACACTGTGAAAATGGCTTATTAAATGATGCAAAATACTTTTGCAGGTATAGTTTGAGCTTATAGGAGCACGGAACTGAAGAGGCTTTTTTCTCATTGTGTATGATTCGACTTTCTTGTGATGCCAGAATACTTAACAAAAGTCTACCATTTCTCAGACTCTAACAAGACAGAAGGAAAAGTGTTTTTTTTTTTTAAATTCCTGCTAGCATGCTTAAAAGTTCTTTGTCACTGTTATATTATAAATATTAGATTTAATGCTGAACTCGTACAGATGAGATGCGCATAGTAATTAAGAGTACACTGTGAATAAATTAGTAGAGATAGGTTCAACAAACATGATTTAGACTTGATTCAAGTTTTAAAAGTTCACAAAAAGACAAACAGTGCCAAAGTAGTGAGCTGAGCACAAGCTCACTACAAACAAACCACAGAAAAATAACACTATAGAGGTGAACCAAAATCAACCAGCTTACAGGATAAAAAGTTATATTGACAACAAATCCAACTGTAGAGCAACCAAAACCAGTGAAAATAACGCTCAACTAGATCACTGCATTTTTCTTCTAGCCTACAACTTCTGTCTCTTAACTACCCCTCACTTCAATATATACTAAACCTATTTGGAAAATCAGACTCAGTAATTGAATTAAACATAAGTTAACTGTGTTCCATTATAAAGCTGTCTATTCCTAAATATTAAGAACTTTTAAAAAAGCTTTAAAACATGATTCAAATTATGATAGAAAGTGTGAAGGAAGTGTTAAAAACAAGCTTGTTATACTATGAAGGAACAAATATGCAGTAAGAAATCTGCTGTGAAGGAAGAATACAAGAACTTTGACTATACTGCCATCTAGTGTGGACAACAATAAATACAACCTAAATGTTCTAAATATTGTAATTCCATCTATGAAAGTGCTTCTCTATTTAATAAAAACACCCTTAAACGCTTAAATATTTAAATATACTAACATATGAAAATGAAGATGCTCTTAAAATACCGATATTTTTAAAATGCTATGAAAAATAATATAAAAATATATATAATGTTAATGTCTAGTGGACCTAAGTTTTAAAACTGGAATAAGGGAGATATTTTCATAAAGTCCAGGAAATTTGTTGGCCTCAAGAATCAATTGCAAAATATTTGTTGATATTCCGTTTTTGTCTGGCATTGTCCTCCTCATACATCATAAGGAATTTCTTCCAATACAAAAATTAAAAGCTTCCTTACAATTAATACTATATTTATACAGTGCATTAGTAATATCTTTCCTGTGATATCATATATGTTTATAGATTCTTTTTAATGCCCTTTCTGCTTTCCCCACATAAAATGCAGAACATTTTTTATATTTAGCTTAGCATGCAACTCCTTTACTATCGCAATTTGTGAACTTTTTAACCTGTATGTATCTATCTCTGCTCTGTATATAAACACTTTCTTTAATACTGATATGTGGGCATTGGGCACATTTTCCACATAAATATGTACTTTCTTTTTCCTGGATCTGCATGTTTGTAAAAATCACTCTATAAATAATTTCTGATAATCTTCTCCTTTCTATAAGTGCATTTAAGTTGTTTAAATATAATACCCAAACCAGAGAAACTGGAGATCATGTTCCAATTTTTAGATATAATATTTTTAATAACCTTAGCATCTTTATTAAAATTCATAACTCATGTTCCTGTCTGTACTCCCACATGCTTAACCACAATACTATTGTTGTTCTTCCAGTCTGTATCTGTATTACTTATTTCTAAAGGTATGTTCCCTTTTCCTATCAAAGGACAAAATCTATCTTTTTTCCCTCGGTTACTTCATATAAAACTTCCTCAATCAATTTGTTTGGGTATTTTCTATCCAAGAATATAATTTTTACAATATTACATTCATATTTAAAATCCATTTCATCTGAGGTCATCTTTGATATCCTAATACATTGCTTTTTTAAAATAGTTCTTTTTTGTTTATAGGGATGTACACTAGCAAAATATAAGTATGAACTGGAAAAAGTACTTTTTCTGTACACTGTGGACTTGTATTCTTTTTGAGTTATAACTTTATGAATTGTTACATCTAAGTAATTACCTAAATTTTTACTTAAATTGTAAATAAATTTTAAAAGCTCGGTAGTACCACTAATATAATTTAAAAATTATTTTAACTTCTCTTCTGTGTTCTTCCAAAAGATACATAAATCATCAAAGTGTCATTTGTACATACACCAACATTTGCATAGGGCGAACTAAAAATATATATTTTTTTCTCCCACATACGTAAAACAATATTTGCAAAGCTATAGAGACAACTTGCCCGCATAGCAACTCCATTTTTTTCTTTAAAGAATTCCCCTTTAAAATGAATACAATTATTTTAAGTACTATTTGCATCAGTTCTAATAGTGTTCTAAAATCCTTAATTTTTAACTTCTTTTCTTCTACCAGAGGCTCTTCAAACCACTCCATTACCTGTTTCACGTGGTATAACAGAAAATAAATCCATAATATCTATAGTAACAAATATCATCTCATTATTATATTGATTCTGGTCAATAGATTTAAAGAAGTACCATGACTCCTTTAAAATACCCTCCTGCCCAAACTATATTGTTTTAAGTTTCATATCAATATGTTTAGCTAATGCATGGGTTTTGGATCTGTTTGCTGCCACAGTGGGTCTAAGCGCTGAGTTATTGGCATCTTTATGCACTTTGGGGAATTCCAAAATTGGATGGTATAACTGTTTTTTTCTGTCCAAAGATAATTATATGTTTGTATATCTATCTTGCCTTCATATAATAATTCTGTGATAGCAAAGTCTATTTTAGAGTAAGCAATATTAATTTCATTAAGACAGAGACTGGTATATTTAATTTCATCTCCGAGTATGTCTTGCATTTTACCAATACTGTTGTTGTCACTATTATACGAGAAAGATTAGATTTAATGCTGAACTCATACAGAGGATTTGTGCATAATAATTAAGAGTACACTTTGCATAAAATATTTGAGATAGGTTCAACATACATGATTTAGCCTTAGTTCAAGTTTTTCAGAGAAGATAATTAAAGAACTGTATTACAAATGTCTGAAAATTGATTTTTGGAGATTGTCGTGTGTTTATAACATATTCCATTAATGAAGTACAAGCATCGTCAATGTTTAAAAATATATAACTAATTTATTAACAATACTGAGCTTTAAGACTGGTTTCTTAAAAAAATTTAAACTAAAAGTAATTTTTTGTGACTCCTGGAGATTGAGTTAAATGTTGTGTTGCTTGTCAATTCTTTGTTAATGACTCACATCGTTGTTTGCTAACACCACAAATGAATCTGTTATCAGTTAAATGTGTCTGTCATGTTGTATTATATGTACTAACCATAATGTTTGTTGCTTTCTTTCCATCACATGGTGAAACTGTCCAGTCTGCAACTTCCAATCATGTAGAACAGAAATCCGTAGTGACTGTTGTAGATCAAGAGGTATTACTAACTCTATTAACTCATGTTTGATAGTTTTTTAGTTGCTTTTACTAATCTAAATAATAGTAACTCATTTACTGTATTGTATACATCTAAAAGTGTATTTCATTTATCTCATCTATGTGAGTCCCTAAATGTGTAGAAAAAAAATTAACATATTAAGTGATTTGAAGTGAATAAACAGTCCCAGGCAGCAGCAGGAAATGGCTGAATAAAATAATTTAATGTAAAAATAAACACACAAGCGCTTTCACCCTGACACAATGCTCCTGAGGAGTATTGTGTTTGTGCATTTCAGTTGAAAAAGCCCTGCATTGTGTCAGGGTGAAAGCGCTTGTGTGTTTATTTTAACATTAAATTTTTTTATTCAGCCATTTCCTGCTACTGCCTGGACCGTTTATTCACTTTAAGTTTTGGTTGTACGATCTTCTGCTTGTTTTATTATATTAAGTGATTGTTAGGCTATCCATTAACTCATTGTGTCAGGGTTGTGTTATGCTAATGTGTGTTTCAACACTTTGAATACTAATTTCAAAGGATGGCTTTTGTATGCCCAGCAAAAAGCTCCTGCTTATAATGAGACATCGGATACATATGATGATTTGATTGATTTTATTTATGAAATATTTATTTATGCAGTGCATTCTGAAAACGTAAGTCTCAAAAGAGAAAGAATTATCCAAGGGATGATTTGTTTAAATCCCCCATAAACCGAAGGCTTGTTTGATGCGCCTTTAATGATGCATACTTTTTAGTGAACTGATGGTAATGTGATTGTACTTTTTTTTGGCTTGGCCAAGCAAGTGGTGGTTTATAACTTTGAACAGAAAGGAGAAAAGCACAGCATGATAGACAACATAAGTACATTTTAAAATGATGATGTTCTTCATGTTTCACTGTTGCAGTCCTCACATATGGGTTATCTGGCTCCCGGTAGCCCTCAGTTGGCCCGAATACCAGAGTCCTTGGTATATGAAGTCGGCTGCTGCTGGTTGTAAAACTGGTGTCAGTACGTCAGGTATAAAGGGTGGCAGACAACACCATTTCCTCAATCTTTCTTGCCACAGAACCCGAAGCAGATGCAATTCGCACTAGTGCGGGTCGGCCGTTTACCTTCATTTTGCTTTCCGACTACCAAGTTGAAGATACCTTCAGATAAGTACCCTGTCGGGGATCCTCTTTTCTTGCTTTAACGAATGTCAGATAAAGTTAATAACTGTCTTGCCTGTGGAAAACAGATTCCGCACCGTGATTTACATTCCTGTTGTATAACTTGTTTGGGCCTTGTCCCTAACTGTGATCTCTGTGCTTCCTTTAACCCCGTGTACCATACGTCATAGAGCTAAGATTTTGTATAAGCATTTCGGAGTCTGGCCTAAGTTCGAAGGTATGGCGTCTTCTGATCTCCTGACTTTGGATATACCTATGAAATGCAAAAATAAGGACCGAGGTAGGCCTAGGGTTAAATCGTCTGACGACGCACTGGTGAAACTGGTCATCAGCACAGTGGTAGTCAGTGAGGTGCTTTCGCAGCCACTGCAGACTGCAGATTTTCAGCTGCAGGCCTCTGCCAAGACCTTTATGGAGTCCTCCATGCTGCAGGCTGCTTTTTCGCCTACAGACCCTGCCTGTCGCCGCCTCAGATGGGTCTGGAGCCACTTTGCAGGCACCGGCTTCTGACGCCTCTTTTTTCGACATGAGACCAGAACCAGACCGACTACCTTAGTTCAGACTTCTGCAGTTGCTAGGCCTCCTGAGTCCCACCGGATTGCTAGTAAACCTGCCAGCCGCAAATCTACTCACAAGCAGGCGTCGGCCTCCCCTCCTGTACCTCAGTCCCAGTTGGTAAAGATGGCTGGTGATCTTCTTTCCCTGATTAGGGGCTCTCACCCCCCCCCCCCTTTTCAAAGAGGGCTAGGGAATTATCTCCTGATGTTTTGTCTGTCTCAGATTCTGAAATTTCCAGTATGCCTGCTGGTGAAGAAGGAAATTCTCAACTTTTTTCTGGCTTTGAGGATTCTGATGCTGAGGACTCTATCCCTACTGCCTCCCCTCCAGAAAATGTTTCCTTTGAGAATACTTTGAATACTCTTGGGGAGCATTTTAAATGGGAATGTCAGGATTTTCCACAGTCTAAGAAAATAATCAGGGAATTTTTAGATTTGCTGCAGCATAAGCCTCTGGCTATACCTCCAGTTTTGGAAGTTGTGGATGATGTTTTCATGGAAAATTCTTGCCCCAGAAAACTGCATAGGTATGACAGCGTTTCTGATTCTCATCAGTTCCTTTTTAATAACCCTTCTGCTGATCCAGAAATTATTTCTCAAAGCCCCAATGGTGTTAAGGCTACTATTGCTAAAAACCCTGTGCCTTCTGATGAGGAATCTAGGGCCTTGGACAGGTGGGGTAAAAAAGTCTATACCTCTGCAACTCTTGCCATTAGATCAGTGAATTGTCTTTTTCACATGCTTAAGTATCAGCAGCATACTTTGGAGGCTATTAAGGTTAAACTTGGAGATATTCCTTCCATGACGGAGAACAAAGATTTACAAGACTTAATGAATTCTGCCACTTTAATAAACATTCACTTCATTGTGGTTTTGACACTTTGGAAGCTTCCTGCAGAACAGCAGCCACTGGTTCTGTAATTAGAAGGCATGCTTGGCTCAGGGAGCAGCCTCTTTCTGAACCAGTTAAATCTAAATTGCTGGATGTTCCTTTGCACAAGGGCAATCTTTTTGGTAATAAGGCTGAGGAGGTAATGAAGAAGTTGGAGGATAAGGCAAAATCTATGCAAGTTGTAAAAGATTTCCTTCAGATTCAGCCTCAGTTCAGTAGACATTATCCTTCCAAGCATTGGTCTTTCCCTGATCTGGCAAGCAGGGTCACTCTAGGCCTAGGGGTTTCAGGTCTTCCAGAGGGCAGGCTTCTGCCCCTCAAATGGCTAAGCAATGGCATCCTTCTGCTAAATCAGGAAGTTCTAAGCCAGTTTCCTAAAGCAAACAATCTCAGTGGGGTTTCCTTTGGGGGGAAGGTTAGCCAGGTTCGCAGGCGTATGGTCTACCATCCCAGACGATAAATGGGTGCTCAATATAGTAATCAAAAAACTAATATATATATATATATATATATATATATATATATATATATATATATATATATATATATATATATATAGTGAATCAAACATAAAGTGGAACCAGCAACAACATTTTATTAAGTTTGATTTATGATAGGTAGCCTATGTCATGTGTTTTATTGTATTTTAAGTATAAAGGATGTGATGTCCTGACTAGAATTTTATCTAACACTGAAGAAGGACTTTGAAAGCTTTGTTTTAGTAATTTTTTTTGGTATAGCGCTGTGGAACTTGCTTTGTTTGGTGCTTTTTGGTATAGCGCTGTGGAACTTGCTTTGTTTGGTGCTTTGCTCAATATAGTAAGCCAAAGTTACAAGTTTTACTTTCACACCTTCCCTCTTTTATAAGGGTACCCAGACATACCTAGAACTCTCAGGGCAGAGGTAGGAACACAAATTTCTTCACTACTGACTATAGGGGCTATAGAGCCCAGTTCCTGTAAATCAGGCAGGCCTAGGATTTTATTCAAGGCTTTTTCTGGTACCCAAGAAAGGGGGCATCTGGCACCCTATTCTGGATCTGTCCATTCTAAACACTTTTCTGGTGATTCTCAAATTCAAGATGCTCACCCTTCAACAATTACTACCAGTGCTGGGCAAGGATTCATGGCTGGTAAATTTGGATCTCAAGGAGGCTTATCTGCACATCCCAATAAGGGAGAGTTACAGGCAGTTCCTTCGCTTCAGGGCTGGGGAGCAACACTTCCAATTCTCTGCATTACCCTTTGGCTTATCTACTGCTCCCAGAGTTTTTACAAAGTGCCTGGCTCCAGCCATTACTTTTTACAGGCAGAAAAATATTCAAATTTATCCTTACCTGGACGACTGTCTCATTCAAGTAAATTCCCCAGATCAGCTACAAAAGGATTTGGATTTCGTGAAGAACATTCTCACCTCTCTGGGGTACACTCTCAATGAAAAGAAGTCAAAGTCAGTTCCTTCAAGGGAGATTATTTTCCTGGGATCGAGTCTGAATACAGCCACCCTGATGGTATTCCTCCCTCAACAGAAGCAAGAAGATCTTTCCACTTACTTCATGAACTTGGCAAGCATGACCCAGCTCTCTGCAAGGCAATTACTGCAAGCACTGGGGTTCATGGCTTCATGTATTTTGATGATCCCATATGCAAGGCTGCATATGAGAACTTCAATGGTACCTCAAGAATCTTTGGTGTCAACACACACAGGACTTAGACGTGATTCTTCCCCTCATTCCATGAGTTCCTCTGGGGGGTGACAGCCTGTTCTCAGAACAAGGGTCTGCCTTTCTGCCCACCGCCTGCCAGCCAGACTCTCACCACAGATGCCTCAGATGTTGCATGGGGGCTCATCTGGAGGGCAGGGGCATACAGGGGACTTGGAACACTCAACAGATTCATCTGCACATAAACTTAGAAGAATTGATGGCAGTGCAGCAGGCCTTGCTGGCTTTCAAGGACTTACTCTACCCTGGGAATCTGCTTATCAAGACAGACAATACCACAGTCATGTGGTACATCAACAGTCAGGCGGGACTCACTCTTACCCCTTGTGCAGACAAAGCATGAGGCTATGGTCCATAGCAGCATCCTTGGCCTTACATCTAATAGCCCAGTATCTTCCATGGGCTTATATCTAATAGCCCAGTATCTCCCAGGGAGGCTAAACTCCTTGGCGGATCATTTGAGCAGACATGTTCTGGATCCTCACGAGTGGCAACTGAATGCAGACATTTTCCATCGCATCACTCATCATTGGGGCACCCCACAAGTGGATCATTTCTCCTCTCACACCAATCATCTCCTTCCAACCTACTGCACCAGGGAGTTTCACAGCAAAGCTTGGAGGGTGGATGTGTTGTCCGTCCCATGGGGACGCACCTCTCAGTTTATGCATTCCCTCCTCTGCCTCTTTTTCCCAGGGTGCTGCTAAAGGTAAGGGATGAAAAACCAAAGGCTGTTCTGATAGCACCAGATTGGCCCAGGCAGCATTGGTATCCCCTCCTTCGCAGCCTTTCATGGGCTCAGCCTTGGCATCTTCCCCTGGTACCAGATCTGTTGGTTCAGGGAGGGGGAAAGTTCCTTCATCCTCATCTTCAAACTCTGCATTTAACTGCCTGATTAATACTTTAAATCTTTCCAAACAGGTGGTTGAAGTTCATCATGAGGCCAGGAGGCCTAGCACCAGGAAATCCTGTGCAGATAAATGGAAGAGATTTTGCTCTTGGATGCAGGCTAAAGGAGAAGACTCTTCTCATCCTTCTCCTTCCCTCATTCTTGACTACCTAGCAGGACTGCTTAATGGTGGACTTTCCTTTTCTTCAATCAAAATTCACGCTTCAGTAATTTCAGCTCATTGTTCTTTTGAGCAGCCCATTTTTTCTCACCCCTTGATGAAACAGTTTCTGAGGTGAGCTAGTAATCTTAGACCTCCCAGAAGAGCTCCTACTCCTGCTTGGGATCTTATTTTTTGATGGAAAAACTTACTCTGCCTCCCTATGAACCCGCTGCCTCAGCAGATTTGAAGTTTCTATCCTGTAAGACAGCTTTCTTTTTAGCTATTACTTCAGCTAGCACGGTATCTGAGCTGCAAGCCTTCATGGCAGTAGAACCTTTCATTATTTTTCACTCAGATCGAGTTTCTCTGAGAACTAATCCCTCCTTCATGCCTAAGGTAGTTTCCAGTTTAACCCTTAACCAGTCTATTCACTTGCCTACATTTTTCAACAATCCCCAAAATAAAGGGGAAAGGATTCTGCACTCTCTTGATGTGCATAGACAGCTGAGATTTTACTTAGACAGGACCAAATCCTTTTGAAAATCTGACCAGTTATTGGTAAGTTTTGCTCCTGGGGCTCAGGGTAAAGCTATTTCAAAACAAACCATCTACAAATGGATTGCTCATTGTATTCACTTTTGTTACCTACAGCATGGAAGGGTTCCCCCTCAGGGTGTTAGGACCCATTCTGCTAGAGCAGCCTCTACTTCTGCAGCCTTTCTGAGAGGCGTGCCTACTAAGGACATTTTAGAAGCAGTTGCTTGGTCTTCTGTCCATACTTTCACAAAGCATTACAGTCTACCCTTGTTTTCTAAATCCAGTGCTGGTTTTGCCTCTGCAGTTTTCAAGGGCCTCCTTACCAACCCTTAATCTGTGATCCTTCCTCCCACCTTTGTCTTCTTACTGGGCTTTGGGAATCAACCCATATGTGAGGACTGTAACAGTGGAACACGAAGAACATAGTACAGTTGTGTACACTTACCATGCATGTAGATGTTCAAGTGTATTCACTGTTGCAATCCTGGTTTCCCACCCTCCATTCCACCTTTTTTCCCTAAGGCACAGACTATAGATTTTTATTTTTGTTTGACGTGTCCTGGGTGCCACCATTCCCGGGTTAGCCTTCTTTTGGGGGCTCCTAACAGTTAAGGCAAGAAAAACTGAGAAAATGACATCAGCTGCTGCCCTTTATACCCGACGTACTGAGATCAGTTTTACAACCAGCGGCAGCCGACATCATATACCAAGGACTCTGGTATTTGGGCCGACTGAGGGCTACCAGGAGCCGGATAAACCATATGTGAGGACTGCAACAGTAAATACACTCATAACATCTACATTTATGGTAAGTGTACACAGCTTTACTTTTAGGTCTGTTTGTTTCCAGAGCATGCAGCAATTTTACCAAACAAATGCACATAATTAAAAATGAACAAGTAATTTGTAACATCTTTCTGTCCAACATCCAGCTGTCAGTGTGGTAGGTGTACTGCCTGTTTGCCCTACATTTTTGTCCTGAGATTGTGTCATGTGATGTCATATGTAGTTTTCAAAAGGAGGCCGTGAGTATGATCTGCCCAAGTACTGTAATTAGCAGAACATTATGATATGTAGTCAAATTCATTTCTGAGCTGTAGTGCCCTCTGCGGTCATGAAGTGTGTTGATGTTTGTAAATTCTATTGTTTTTTATTTTTTATTTGTCCTGTTTTCTTTTGCTATTACCGTGGCCATATAATGTTTTTTCTTTGTTAACCATCTTAGTAGAGTTGGATCAAGGATGTTATTCAGCGACGAAGTGGGCCAAAGGTACAAACTACAGTAAGATTATTGTAACATTCTTCTGACTTTTTTAAAAGCATTCATTCTTTCATTTTGCAGTTAGGCACTAAAGAGGCACTTAACCACACAGATCAGTTATAGGACATTTCCGTAATAGAGGCGAGTAGGTATACAGCTGTAGACTTTGTGCCATAAAGCAGTGGGCATACAAAGTCAGTGAAATGCTGTAGTTACATTTTCTATTGACTTTGGCACTAACATGACAAACAGATGCACCACCACCCAACGGTATCACACACACTGATCCAACAGAGGTAGCAAACCTGCTAGTGGACAGATTTGGTGCAAATTTCACTCTTATCCCCTTCAAAGATATCACAAACATTCCCACAACCCCCCACCCTACATATCCAAGGGCAGGTCATTAAAGCCTTATTGAGGGCAAGAAGCACAGCCACTATGGGACCAGATGGCACCCCAGGCTGTCTTCTAAGAAAACAAAACCATGAACTAGCATCACCATTAAGTACCCTGTTCAGTCACAGGCTAACCACAGGCTTTGATCCTGGGGAATGGAGAACAGCAGCAGTTATTCCCCTCCACAAAGATGGCGTAGCAACAGACCCAGGGAATTGTAGACCCATAAGTCTGACCAGCCTCATCTCTAAAGCCATGGAATGTATCATCATGGACTTCATAAATAATGACATTGGTGACCTCCAAACTCTGGATCTGAACTAATTTGACTTTCTCAGGAACAGATCCTGCCTGTTAAATCTGGTGGATTTCTTCAAAAATGTAACCAGGGCTGTCGACAAGGGCAAACTTGTGCATACATCATATTATCATCATATATCAACTTGGCAAAGGCATTTGACACAATCCCACATTCAGGCATTATCAACAAACTTAGCAAACTGAATGTAAACCCCTTTATTGTAAGATGGTTTACCAGCTGTCTCATAAACAGTCATATACTATCAAGGTGGGTGACTCTACATCAACCAGCAGACCTGTCACCAGTGGGGGGCCCACAAAATAAAATTCCAGCAGAAGGAAACGCTTGACAATGAAATATAAAGTCACGTACAACAGGGTTGAATAAATCACAGAGCTTTTGTACAAATACCTTTCTTTAATGGGGTGCTACAAGGGTCAGTGCTGGGCACTGTACTGTTTGGTATATACTTCTCAGAAGCCCAGGCCAAAACTAATGGCTGTGGCTCACCAAGTTTGTGGGCTGTAAACTGGATGCAATTATTGAATTCCCAAATGGTGTCAGTATACTTCAGGAGAGTCGTACACAGACCAATACTTCTGTCTTAGCTACAGTCTCAAACTGAATGCAAAGAAATGCATAGTCATTTCCTTCAATAAATACAATGCCCCTTCATACTATCAAATTAAAAATAATACCCTATATATCTACAAAGTGGTAAGAGATCTGGAATCACAAGTAGAGTGCGACATTATCTTTGACCACCATGTGTCTACTGCAGTATGGACGGCTTTCTATGTAGCACATTTCATTAGCAAAGGCACCACTCCTAGGAAAAAAGGTTAGAACCCCTCTATACTTGTCACTAATCAGGCCCATAATTGAGTAGAATGCCCCTTTCAGCACGTACTGTACAAAGCACCTGCAGCAATTGGAGAAACCTCAGAGGTTTCTAAGAAAATCAAGGGAATCCAGCATGTCTTGCACAGACATACTAAAGTCCCTGTCACTATATTCAGTGTCATATAGACTTCTTAGGGGAAACTTATGCCTGGCTTACCGAGCAATCTCTTATGCCTGGCTTACCTAGCAATCTCTGTCCCAAACCTAATGAATTTGCTGCACATCCGTGAATCAAACAGGCCTAGAGCTACCCTTTCCAGTGACCTAAATATGGAGTGCAACTTGAATAGGACATGCTGGTGGGACAGATGTCTCTACCAGCAACTGCCATGTCTTTGGAATAGGCTGCCAATTCATGTGTAGCAGAGCACCTATATGATACTGCTTAAAAAGAACCTGGATGAGTGGATGGGGCACTGCAAATTCTTACCGGGGATAGCACCCACAACTCTCCTGGACATGGGTAGTCATTACTAAATACAATCATGGGTATTGACTAGAGTATCTGTGATATTACATTGGGATAAAATGGCTAGGCTTCAAATAACCTCTGAGTCAATGACCTAGTAACCTCCTATGATCCTGTGAAAGTGCAAGACACAGTCCCACAAGTGCCACTAGTTTGCCAAATAAACAGCAATTCATGCAAAAGTAACGCATTTTGAAACTTACTGTTAAACTTTATATATACATTTTTTTTATACAAATGAGCTTCTTATCCTCCCCACACCAGTGCTGCTGTTATACACGAACTCTGAGACCACTGTACTTGCATTCCATTGGGATTTTCATGTGCACATCAGTTCCATTCCCTTGTTTGCTGTAGTCAGATTAATGTATAATTGTCACTATGTAGCTACCTTTGGCAAACAGGTTATGCCCATGATAAGGCTCTTCTTATGCTTAATCTGCCCAGGGAGCAGCTGTGGCACATTGTGCCAATCCTTTGCAACCACACCAGCAAAACCATGGCAGGGGTTAGAGGCAATGAGATGTCCTAGGGATTCTGACCAAAAGTGATGGTGACACCTGGGTTATTCCAGGGACTGCTGGTTGGGCTTAGAGGAATGAAAAGTCTTAGAATCTGAGGAAAACTATATCTACAAAGTTTCATCTTCAGGGGGCAAATACAGGGGTGCCGTGGAAGTGACTTTTAGCTTTAATTCTTCTCAGACCAGCCATGAAATGAAGTTTGTAGACAATGATGTGTTAGCAGGTACAGTTCCGCAATGAGAATGGGGTACATCATACCTGTCAACCTGTTAAAAGAATAAACATGAAAAAGCCAAAAATAGAAGAACAAAAGCCCAAATGTAGGGACAGATCAGAGTTATACGGAAGAGGATTAGCAAAACAGTTTTAATCAAGTCATTATATCAAGGTGATTCAGAAGACAGAGCAGAATTTAGCTGGAGAAAAATTGTGTACAATGTGATTGAGGAAGCAGTGGAAATTAAATGCTTTCTGGTCAAGAGAAGGAGTTGAGTCAAAGAGTGATGGAGGAAAGGACTTCCTTTGTATACTCCACTGGTGGAGAAACCAGTTTTAAAATATACAGAGACAACGAGGTAGTTTGGTAAAGCTATCATATGTAGACATTATTAAAAGGAAGAAAATGAATTAGAATGGAAGAGGGTCGACAGAATTTTAACAAGCAACCAGTGGTAAGAAGTAAGGCAAAAAAACAATGACAATGTAAATAGATGTGCATTATGGATATGCCTGTTTTAATTTCTCCAAGTCGTTTGTGTTTTGTAATACCATGACAAGAATGTACCCCATTCCTAGATCAGAGCATGATTACAATTTATGAAATCAGTATTACTTCAGTCTTTGATGTTCTCCATGAATGCTATTCTTAACCACAGTGTGCCCAGAATTGCCTTCTCCTGCAGGGAGATGTAAGGTTATATGTGTTGGTAGCATATTTAATTGTGGTTGTAAATTCTTTTTACAAATCCTTACAACTCCTACTACTGTTGAAATTATCTTTCCACACTGCTGTCGTTTCTGCTTACAAACCCTGGGATTTTAAAACTCTGTCTCTGCATGTATCACAATATATTTTCTGGGTGTAGCAGTTGCAAAGATCAATACTATTTTTGTTTTTCTCTTTGGGCTACTGTATCTGTATTTTATTCTTCTAGTTTTTGGACTGTTGGTAGTGGGGGATTTCATGTGATATGCATTTCATCATTGTTGAATATTCTTTGTGGTTCATTTTGCCATTTGGATTTAAGTTTCAAGACACAACAACACTAACACATCTGGGTACAAGAACACTAACACATCTGGGTATAGAGGAATTTTGTGAAGTGGGTTTTGAGACATTTAACTTTTTGTAAACATTTATAAATGAAGTGGAAAAACTGATTGCACATTGGAATAACTGTTGTGTAATATGGTACTGCAGTTTAAAAGTTAAATGTACAATGCAGAACTTCAAGCACCAATACATTGGACCTTAAATCTTATTTTTCGTCTGTTTGTAATAAAGTGGATGAAGTCAAGAAGATATATAAGAAGTTGGAAGATAGAGGAATTTAAGATACTGGGGATGACCTAATGCCCGTTATTGTGGTGATGAAACTTGTTTAGTGCAGGATTATAACAAGAAAAGGTGCATTCAATTTGGGGAGAGGGGTCATACTATTACGAATTGCAAGCCAAAGTATAGGAAATGTAATGAGCTTTGACATTTTTTTATTGTGCAATCTTTTAAAAGGAAGGGTTAGATAAAGAAGAAAGTTTTTTCAGAAAACATAGTCTGATGAGAATGCTGTTAAAGATATTGGTTGAGAGGCTGTTATGATCAAAATAACTGAAGAAGAAAATACAGTTGATATGGATAAGGATAAAATGAAGTAAAGACAATTGTAAGAGAGGGAAAAATATGGACATGCAGATGAATAGTCAATATGCAACATTGGAAGGTGATGAAGGTGAAGAGGAAGAATTTGAAATGGTGGTGTAACAAGACCAAAATTCAAAATTGTCAGTGGGAGGTTATGGTGAAAGAAAAGAAATACAAAAATAAAGGCTGGAAGTAAAAGTAAGTGAAAATTAAAAAAATAAATAAAACCAGAAAGGATGATAAAACTGTATTAGTATTATGTGTAAATTGCATCCAAAGTGAGATCAGAGAATAGGTAGCAACTCAATGATGTTTGCAGTTACATATTTGTTTTATACATGGTGTGTAAAGAAAGAAAGAATGGAAACAAATGTGCCATTATGGGAAAGTCAAACTTTATATGTCAGAAGAAAATTAACTGTGTTCCAGTACGGGGATGTGTGAAAGCAAAAAGTAAAGAAATGAGAAATTATGGTGAAATTATATTATATTGTCACTGGAAACTGAAATGTAAACAACTGAAAAAAAACACAAAATAAATGCAAACACGAACTCAAATCAACTTATGAGCATTAGAAACTTTTGTTATGCTTTCGTGTGACACACTTTTTCAGAAAACTAATAACAAACCAGAGTATCATGTGCTAAAAAGAGAAACTGAACCAATCAGTTTACAAAACCAATTAACTATAATTGGTCAAGAAGTACAAAAACACTCCATACAATATAAAAGGTTAAAACACTTCACTTAACTTTTAACCTTCTATTCTTTAAAAAAATGTAATGTTAATAGCTTCATTCAAGCCCGGATGTCTCAGCATTTAACTTAAGTTGCCATTTTGTTTCCAAACCTTCTAATTTACTTTTGTAATCACCTCCCCTGAAGTCAAGTGATAACTGGTCAGTAATGGAAAATAAAAACTTTTTGTATCTTGCACATTCAGTAATATGTGTATAGAAAGTGTTATGATCTTTAACCGTAATGGAATATTGTTTACTGCAATACCTGTTTCTGTCTCATTTATATTTAGCTGCCTCAGTATTAGGTTTACTACCCCATACAGTGGATCATTTATAAATGTTGTTGGTACTTTTCTGTGATAAACAACTGTGATAAAAGCCTGCTTCTTTGTATCTTAAGACTGTACAGCATTGTATGTTCAAATGTATTCTTGTACTCTAGCCTTGAACTGAAACCACTCCTTATTCTATCGCCCTTCTGCCCTAATCTGTAACCCTCCATCTTTCCATTTATAGGCTAGCCTGATTTTCCTGAAGGTGAAACCTGCTCACCCCCTGCCCAGCTGAATACAATCCTGTGCCTTGCATTTGCCTCCATGGAGAACTCAGCATAAAACATATTCACGGACTACCAAAGGTCTCTCCCGAATTACCCTCTACATTTTTTGTAAAGCTTTCTCTATAGTAGAGAATATTTTCTGTAATGATATTAGAGCATAAAGGCTTTTCTGTTAAGTGTATTAAACAAATATTCTGCTGCTCCATAGCAATCGCATTGCTATAGCTCCACCAGAACTGCTCCTTAAAGCCCCCCCTGCCTCTAACTTACTGCTGGTATTTCTTAAACTCGCCCCTTATGCTCATATCTCTGTTTCTAACTTAACCCACTTGTAAACCTATTTTCTTTCTACATACTGTCTTATTCTAAACCTCTCTAATCTGTATTATCCTTCCCTCCTCCCCACTACTTACCTGTACTCCTCCTTCAGCTGATAGTTTTTCTTCCATTCTCTTCTTGCTTGGTGTTGCCCCACTCTGTTCGCCCTTCGGGCTCACTCTGCACCCCCTACCCTGCTCCCAAATCTCACCCACCACCACTACGGCTACTTTTATTGTGACCACTGTTCTCTCCCCCTTCTTCCTTTCATCCAACCAATCTCTGCCTTACTTTATCCCCTCCCCCTCTCATCTACACTCAAGTACATTCACTCCCACCCAACCCTTTAAAGTCTGTACTCACATCTAATCCCCTTCCTACTACCTGACTCAACCACACTTCTATAAATCCTATGACACTTAACATGTCATAATACACCCTCTTACTATGCACTCTTTACTGCTCCAAACCCTCCACATCCCCTTTATCCTTTTACTGTTTCTAATTCCATTACACCATGCTACTTCCTACTCCACCAGCCAAATCCCCCCTCCTTTCTGTCCCACATCCCCACTCCCAACCACTATCCTTACCCCACAAAGACACACTTTCACACTATTTCCTCCTCTTTAGTCCAGCCCAACCCACTCCATTACTTCAACCTAAAGATTATACCATCCTCTATAAAACGTCATATACCTAAACCAATATTATACTGCCCAGAACACTTACTACTTTCTTTCTTTAACATCCCCTGTCCAGCAGGGGATATACAACCCAATCCTGGACCTAAAACATCCACTCAACTCAATCCCCCAGTCACAAGCTTTATGACCAACCATAAAAACCTTAAACTAGTTACAATCAGTGCCCAGAGTCTCACAAATAAAATATCACACTTTCATGCCTGGCTAACCACAACCTACCTGATATTGTTGCCATTTCTAAGACATGTCTTAAACCCCACATCTCTGACCTGAAATCCTACCCCCAGGGTTTCAAGCCCTCTGATATGATCACTTAAACAGGAAAGGTGGAGGTGTAGCCTTAATCTACTCTAACCTACTCTCCATTATTCCTTTCCCAAATCCCATTCCTCAGTTCAATAGCACAGAGCTAGTAATAGGATTACTAAAAATGAATAACCATAAAAACATTTGTATCATGGCCCTTTACATCCCACCTGGAAACAATACCACAACCCTTGAAGAAATCCTCCTGTGGGCCTCAGCTAATGTTAAGTTCGAGACCTACATACTAGGTGATGTAAAACATAGATTGGAAAGACAACCACAAAGCATTCTATAACTATGTCAAGAATCTAAATGGCAATGCTCAGATCTGCTCTGAGCTAAAACAGAATGGCATTAAATATACTCGATCCCCGAATGATATTGCCTGGCAGATCGGATCATTCAGTGCCACACCCCCCTCTCCTCCCTAAATGGCCCATCTCAATACAATAAGATTGCCAAATTTCAGTAATAATACGACACAACAGTACAAAAAACTCTACTCTCTAGAATACAGCATCCACAGATGCAGATGACATCCTGACATGTCCTGGTACACTACATGAACTACAATATGAACTGGCACACCACCTAAGTGTCATCATGTTTCATAGCCTCACATCAGGTTTTCAGGTGCCCTGAGAGTGGGGAGCTCCAGTTATCAAAATCCACATCCCAGGGGGATCCTGGAAACTACCGTCCCATCAGTCTCAGTCTGCCTTATCTGCATCTGCAAGGCCATGGAGCGATTGAACTTATAAACAAAACAATTGGGCCAAACACTGGACCCCACCCAGTTTGGGTTTGTGAAAGGGCTGATCTTCTCCTGAACCTGATTTGACTGTCTCCAGAGCCATGGACAAGGGTAGTGTTGTCAAACACACAGCCTATCTAGACCTTGCCAAGGCCTTTGACCCCCACCCCCACTCTGGAATCATATATAACTTAAGTCCCTATGTCACCCCTGTATGTCACCACAATGGGTTGCTAAATGAGAACACTGAACCCACACTGTAACTAAAAAAAGCTCCAGCCCAAATCCAGTGACAGACAAGTGACAAGTACCTCAGTCTCAGGGTTTTTTGTTTCTTCTCCGCTCTTGTTTGGCATCTACTGGATGTACAGGTCAACACTAAAGTTTAGTGACTGCAAACAAACTGCAGATGACTGATGACCAAATTATGGGGTGGATTCCAAAAGGGCTGCCTTTAAAGACAGAAACAGAAGATGCTTGGTGCATGAGCCAAGCTCTCTCAAGCCAAATGTATTGTTATGTATCAAAAGAAAAAAACATGTAATCATGAATGGGAAAGTGACCATAGAACAACATTAATCACTCTAATCCCACCCTATCTATCAATCTATTCAACTTTACCCAAGTAACCAACTCCATTACTAGACCCAACAAAGCTAATCTCCCATGTTCCACTCTTGACTGGCTCCTAGTCACCCATACAAATAAAATCTCAAACACTGGCACCATTCCAGACTCCATTAATGACCACCTGCTAGCTTTCATCCATTGAGCAACCTGCACCAATACATTCACACACGTAATCTTAGTAACTTTGACCCAACATCTTTCTCTGACTCCCTCAAACGAATAAACTGGAATACTGTAAAAACTCTCCCTCTAGACAATGCCATAACATTTTTTTAACTCTAACTTCTTTAATGCCCAAAACTCCCTAGCTCCACCAAGAACAAAAAGAATAAAAACCAATACTGCTCCATGGCTAAAGATACCAAAAGACTTGTGCAACAAAGAGACAAATCCTGGAAACCACCACAACAAACTCCCTGAAACCCTTCTTAAATATAAACAACTTTGTAACCTTGCTAAAAAACAAATAATAAAAAGACAAAAAAATCATACTATATTAAACTCCAATCCAACCACTCCAAAAAATGCAGGCAATTCTGTAACTCAATTAACTCACTTTTCAACCCAGGTACAAAAACTATCCCTGCCCTGGCACCAGCAAATCCGATCCAGAAATAACCTCTCTATTCAACTCCTCCTTTACCAACTCAATAGCAGAACTAACCAAGACCTTCCCAAACAACAGTACTGCCCCTCAACTCAACCTCTCTACCCTGGCCTCCACCCAACCCACTCTCCCTAACCCTCCTCCCATATTTGAGCTTAAACCCATCTCTACCTCCTACATAAAAAACTACTCTCCTGACTAAAACCTTGCTCCAATGCCCCTGACAATATCCCATCTTTCTTTCTCAAGACTGCCACAGATGGAATTATCCTCCCCATTAGCATCCTCATCAATAGATCCATACAGGAATCCTATGTCCCCAAACTGTGGCATGCAGTCTTTATGCTACCTTTCCACAAAGGAGGTAAAAATAATATCTCAAACTTCTGCCCCATAGCTATACTCTCCCCAATCTCAAAGATTCTGGGAAGTACATCCACCTCCAAGTCGTGCCTTTCCTAACCCAAAACCAACTTATCACTCCAACCCAACACAGCTTCTGACGTGGCCATAGCACAATAACTGCTCTTCTCTCTTTCTTAGAGTCAACCAAGCCCGTGATTCTGGAGAAATAGTATCAACAGTTCTATTAGAGCTCTCCAAGGCATTCGACACGGTCTCCCACACCCATCTCCTGAGCCACCTTTCTAACCTGAATGTCTATCAGAATACCTTCTCCTCGTTCTCAGGTTACCTGTCCAATAGATTTCAGGCTGTGAAATGGAGAAAAGGCTCCTCGGCTTTCCTACATACCCCCACTGGTGCACCCCAGGGATCCATCCTCGGTGCAATGCTGTTTAACATCTTTATCAATGATTTCCAATCTGCCATACCTAACACCAAAATCATGCAGTATGCAGATGACTCAACTTTAGTCTGCTTTACCTCTAACCTCCCCGAACTCCAAACAAAGACACAAACTGCCTTCTCTACCACTGAGAATTTGATGCTTCAAAATCACCTTTCTTTAAATGCTAGCAAATCCAAAATATTACTATTCTCTCCCTAAACATCCTTCCCTGTTGATAAAAACTCCTTCCAAATTATCGGCCATAACAACTCTCCCATAGAGGTCATTCCCTTTGCTACATTACTTGGATTAACTATAGATGAATACCTAAAATTCAATACCCACATACAGCAACACATTAAAAAAAAAAAAAAAAAATCAAAAACTTGACATGCTATACAGAAACAACCACTTCCTCTCTCCTTCTACTAGACAAACTCTCGCCACTGCCTATTTACTTCCCTCACTAATATACAGCGCTCCTTTACTAACCAACCTGTCTTCCTCTATTACTTCCAAACTTGAAAACTGTTATAATAAAATTTCCATATTCGCCACCAAATATTCCTCCCATCATTGTACTGCCCTCCATTTGTTAAACGAGATTAAAACTCCCCAACTATCTAGACTACCTCCAACTTACTACAGCCCACAGTCTAATATTCAAACCCACTAAATGCCCTGCACTGGCCAACATCCTACCACCACACACTCCATATAGAACTCTCAGATCTGAACACCAAAACCTAATCACTGACACCAAAACTAAGCATGCTGCTGGACAACTTCTATCATTTTCCTGCACCAAAATATGGAATTCTCTCCCCCCTTCACGAAGGACCTCAGAAAACGCTGATAACTTTAAATCACTGCTCCATGCTTACCTCTTCTGTAATTGGAAATGCAACTGCATTCTCCCGCCTAGCCTACTTTTACTTCACTCCATGTTGAATTTCTAAATACCTTGGCTCACTCTGAATGTTTACTAATCCAACGATACTGCTGTCAATGTATGTATTGTAAATAGTTTTTTCTCTTTACTCTCTTCTCTTTGAAATGAGCATATTATTGACATCCTCAAGCTTTATAGGTTCATAGGTTCATATACGCTATGTAACCATTGTAAAATATATGTCTCCAACTTGAAATGTATTTGTATTTTGTAACTGTTTTTACTATACTTTGCTGTATGTTTAACTATACTATGTATTGTGGATTTCTTTCTCCCCAGGCCTCCACTGAAAACGGGCTCCCTGAGCTCAGTGGATCTCCCCAGTCATTAAACTGGAAATAAATAAATGTTCTCTCTACTCTAAACTGCGGGTGGACATGCCTATATATTAAGCTTGACAACCTGAACAAAATCAAATGTAAGCAATACCAGCAGTCTTACAAGTAAACCTCTTATAGTTCAGGTGCAATAAAAATAAAGGGACTAACATAAATGTACCTACAAATTTTGCGCATAACACAACTAAACATCCTTATGGCTTTTTTAGTATATGGTAAATCAACGTAAGACTCTCTGTTTTCAAGCATTTTCTTAAGATTCATATTACATTGATGCACACATTTGATTTATAACAGTTTTGAAAACAACTGGATTAGCTTGCAAAACTTGCCAGTTTCTCCTTATAACACTCATAATAGATTGACTATCTGTGGACATATCCAACAAGTAAACTGGATCCTTATCTGTAAAAGATCTATTTTTCTTTTGTCCACCACTGCTGTTATTAGGATTTTCTGCTAAAATTGATTTAAAAACAATGTTTCTTTTATTAATAACCTCATTCACTGTTTAAAACAGAAAATCCTCTTTGTAACCCCTTTCTTTAAACATGAAAGTATTTGCTACCTCATTAGAAAAATTCATCATCATTACAAGTTAATCTAAATGCTCAGATGAACTGTCTCTTAGGAATGTACTTTTTCATAAAAAAGGATGTCCAGTCTTATAATACAGGTGACTATTAGAAAATGTGTTTTTCCTATGAATCATCCTTTCTAAAAATAAGTGTAAAAAATTTGCACCTAAACCAAATAACTAGAAATATAATTAAGTTGAGTAATAAATGTCACATTCTTTTTCTAAAATGTCCATAATGAAAAATAAATCATCAAGAAAACACATATAAAATATCTTCTTCTTTCGGCTTTTCCCCGTTAGGGGTCACCACAGCGGATCATCTGTCCGCTCATGACTGGCAGTGGAGTTTTACAGTGTTGAGTTGCCAGCCCGGCACCCAACCTTCCACAGAAGGCACACACACATGCACATGCACACGCACACACTCACACCTAGGGCCAATTTAGCGTGTCCAATCTATCTACTGCATGTGTTTGGGATGTGGGAGGAAACCAGAGCACCATGAGGAAACCCACGTGACTACAGGGAGGACATACAGACTCCGCACAGAAGGCACCCCACCCGAGAATCGAACCGGAGAACCTCTTGCTGTGAGGGGGCAATGCTAACCACTGCACCACCGCGGCCGCCCAAGAAAACACATATAAAATATAATTTTTCTTAAAATAATGACTCTGTGGCAAAACTTCAAGTTCCCACTATCCTAATACCACATTGGCAAAGGATGGTGCTACTGAGGAATTCATAGCTACCCCACATAGTTGCTTGCAATGTTTCTTGTCAAATATAAAAAAATATTTTCTAAAATCAATTCCATTAGTAAAAAATAAAGGGAAATTTCTTTGTTGGAAAAGGTTGTGTTTTTAGTTAAAAAATTACCCAAGGGAATCAATTCCTTTATCTTGGGAAATGCAAAAAATCCCAATAACAGCAATGGTAGACAAAAGAAAAATAGATCTTTTACAGATAAGGTTATAGTTTTTTTTGTTGGATATGTCCACTGATAGTCAAACTATTATGAATGTTATAAGGAGAAGATGGAAAGTTTTGCAAGGTAATCCAGATGTTTTTAAAACTGTTGGAAATTAACCTAAATTTGTGTAGCGACGTAATATGAATCTCAAGAAAATGTTTGAAAATAGAGTCTTATGTTGATTTACCATATACTAATAAAGACATAGGGATGTTTAGTTGTTGGATGTGCAAAATTTGTAGGTACATTTATGTTGGTCCTTTTTTTTTATTGAACACTTGAACTATACAATATATTTGCATAAGAGATTTACTTGTAAGATTGCTGATAATGTTTATATTCGGTTTTGTTCAGGTTGCCAAGCTTACTATATAGGCATGCCCACCCGCAGTTTAGCACAAAGAATTAAAGAACATTTATATTCTGTTAAGGTTAAAGGTCATAATGCTTTATGTAAACATACTATTGAATGTGCAAGATACAAAAAGGTTTTATTTTCCATTACTGACCAGTTATCACTTGACGTAAGGGGACTTGTGATTACAAAAGCAAGTTAGAAGGTTTGGCGACAAAATGGCAAATTAAGTTAAATGCTGACAAACCTCTGGGCTTGAATGAAATTATTAATAAATGTTTTTAAAGAATAGAAGGTTAAAAGTTAAGTGAAGTGTTTTAACCTGATATTGTATGGAGTGTTTTTGTATTTTTTGACCAATTATAGTTAATTAGTTTTGTAAATTGGTTCAGTTTCTCTTTTTTTTTGGTTTATTAGTTTTCTGAAGAAGTCTGTCTGACGAAAGCATAATAAAAGTTTTTAATGCTCATAAATTGGTTTGAGATTGTTTTTTCTTTTAATATGGTGTTTTTTTCAGTTCGTTTTAACCATTTACTATCTGGTCGGGCCTTTTGTCAGTATTTTCATAAGGAAACTGAAATGTGGTACAGAGAGTCTGGTAAGAAGTGAGGAAATAAAAATATTGGATGCCAATATGGTAATATGGAGGAGAGTAGTGATGGGTGATATGAGAAAAAGAGAAAGATGTTTGGTTATTTGTCATTTATGCATATACAAATATAATGGAAAGAAGAAAGATGTTTGAAGAATTAAAGCTTGTTTTGCAGATTTATTTGTATAATTATGGTGTTTTTAATTGTAATTTAAGAAAAGAAAAAAGAAAAACACAGAATATTATGTTGATAAAGAAAATTATTAGCTCTGCAGGGTTGAAGAAGGGGTAAACAAACCATGGATATTTATCAAAGGGTGATATTTAAAAACTAAAATAGATTTCTATATATGCAAAGGACATGAAAAAAAAAACAGTAGAGGCAATCACTAAATTTTCAGATTCTAGAGCAATATCCTTGAATAGTTGATGACAAAGATATAATAAAGGAATGAAAAGGTTAACTGGTGATCTTAGGGAATGAGGGTAGAATGGAAAAAAAATGTGAGGAATATGTGGCGATGAGTGCATTATGAAAATTAGACATTGGTGGATTGTCTATAAAGTAAAATATTGGAGTGATTTTGACATGTATAAAAAGAATAAAAATAAGGATTTTGATGAAATTATATAAAATATGTGAAAAACTAGAACAAGGGGGTTAACAGAATAAGAAAAATTGAAAGATAAATTTTATGAAAAAATAGAAAATAGATTTATAGAGGCAGATTTTTGTAAAACGGTTGAAAGAGGAGGTTTAATTTTGTGTAGGAAATGAAGTTAAAACAAGAAAAGGAAAAATGGATGCAATATTTAATTAAAAGTTAGTAATAAATACAGGCAGGACAAAATTGTGAAGGTAGTGGAACGCTTTTTATGAAAGATGTATTAAGACAAAAGCTGAGTTGTGAAAAATCTGAAAACAGTAAGAATAACTTGAAAAAAAGAGATTTTTGTGGAAAAATCACAAGAAGTAATAAATAAAGGGGAGCAGTGGAGTTGGTGCCATGTCTGGATGGATTATTATTCATAGATTAGTAAGAGTGAGAAACATTTTACAGCTTCCTTCAGTGTCTTCTAAGTATTCCTTTTTTTCTGGAAGATGCTGCTGTAGATGGCAGGGTCCCTTCCATGTAGGGAAAAGCTCATTGACTGGACTTATCTCAAGCATTTTTATACCGCTTTCTTTATCTCATTATACAAACCAGTTCTTGCCAATACAGGTAGGTATCATTCTGCTCTTAAAGAAACAGGCATTTAAAAAAAAATACTCACTTAGACATGCTACTCTGTTTACAGTTGACCCACTATATCGACGTACACATTATTTCACAACTATTTATACCGTTTCAAATGATCTATACAAATTATCTGTACTTTATACATTTCAAAACCACTTCACCATGCTGCATTTGAATTACCTCAGCTTGAAACCCACAGTTTCTTGGCTCTTGGATGATCTGTGTGCCTTAGACAGATCATCTGCTCTGTGGTGGGTTAAACTAGGCTGTTGCAGTACTTTACTTCTAATTGGTTGTAATCTATTTAGTGCAGTTGAATCTTTTCATCAGTGTTCCTACTAGTTCCATAACCCTATGCTGTGAGCAAGTTTGCTGTTTTGTAATGCCGTTCTTCTGAAAACTTACTGCACACCCTATTTGTTCTGTGGATCTGCAGTGCTTAATTGTATCTTCTCTGTTGCACCTATGTTGAGCCAACCTACTACTATGTGTGTGTGTATGTGCATAGTTGTATAGTGATTGTGATGTTTTTTAAGCCTTTAAGTTGTCCTTTTCTCATGGAACATGATTAATATGGTGTAGAATTAGATTGGTTCTTCATTGCAACCTGGGAAACATTTTCTTGTTACTTAACAGAAATTCTTTTATTTCTGTTTTTTTATCCTTAGATAGTATGTCATCTACCTGAGCTGCTGGAGTAGAAGATAGTTTAGTTTCTTCTTAAAATGCACTAGCCTCTGATACTACACTAACTGCAGATTTCTGTATTGCCTTCCATCCTTTAAGAATGTTGATATGGTATAAAATTTCTGGTATTTTCTTAACATTCTAACTCTGTAGAGTGTCCTTTAATTTTTTTTTTTTTTTTTTTTTTACCTCAGTTGAAGCCTGCCATCACTTTTTTTCTCTGTCCTTCTCTTGTGACCACAAGTAACACTTGGCTTACAGCTTTACATTCCCTAGTCCTTCCATTCCCATTATATGCGTCATGTTGGCTGTCTCAGGCCCTTTCCATATGTTCTAATATTATGGCTGTTGCTACTTCCAACCTGCCTTTTAGTTGATGTAGTGACTTTTAACTGGAAATGTCTTTTTTTCCCTGGAATTTTCAGCAAGTGCACAAAATAGCTAGTTTCCTTACAAGTATCTTAGCAAATTCTTTGCACGTCATGTGCTTTTTACAGTACACACTACTTTTGTCTTTGGAATAAATCAAATTTTAAAAAGACAAATGTGTAAAAAAAAAAAAAAAAAAAAACAAAAAGTGAAAATTTGTAAAAGACAGATTGGTGCCTCTGATACTCTTTATTTTGCCCATTATAATTACTTTTTTATGACACACTCAGAACTATCATTTTTGTTTTATTTGCATACTTTAAAGCACATGAGTTTTAAAATGTTACAATTGTTGCAGTATTGCAATGTTAAAAACGTTTTTTGATCTCAAGAAATCTTCAGCATCCAACTTTAAAGAGGAAAAAGTCCAATAAATTTTCTCCCCATACCAACAACCAATTATGCTGTTTTTTTGAAACATTCTCTGAATATTTAATTTCCACTGGCAGATTTCCTTCCTGTCCTCACCTAAAAATAGATATTACCCAGATTTTTAAGCATTTTTTGCAAGTCCACCAAGGCATTATTATTTTGGGTGTTATTTGACTATCTAATGAAGTTAATCCTACCAGTACTGTTGGCCAACAGGGTGCTGGCGGAAATTGGGCTACTGTTGGCCAAAGGAGGAGAAGAGGGGGGAAGGCATGCCCGAAGGCAGGTAAAGGCTAGGACTGGGATAGTGAGGGTTGGAACTTTGAATGTTGGCAGTATGACTGGTATAGGGAGAGAGCTAGCTGATATGATGGACCGAAGGAAGGTTGGTATATTGTGTGTGCAAGAGACCAGATGGAAGGGGAGCAAGGCTAGGTGTATCGGAGGCAGTTTCAAATTGTTTTATCATAGTGTGGATGGGAGGAGAAATGGCGTAGGCATTATCCTGAAGGAACAGTATGCTAAGAGTGTATTGGAGGTGAAAAGCGTGTCGGATAGAGTGATGTTTATGAAGCTGGAAATTGATGGTGTAATGATGAATGTTGTTAGTGCATTTGCTGCACAAGTTGGGTGTGCGATGGATGAGAAAGAAAAATTTTGGAGCGAGTTAGATGAAGTGGTGATGACTTTACCCAAGGGTGAGAGACTGGTGATTGGTGCAGATTTCAATGGGCATGTTGGTGAAGGGAACAGAGGGGATGAGGAAGTGATGGGTAGGTATGGTGTTAAGCAAAGGAATGCAGAAGGTTAGATGGTAGTAGATTTTACAAAAAGGATGGACATTGCTGTGATGAATACATATTTTAACAAGAGGGAGGAGCATAGGGTGACATACAAGAGTGGAGGAAGATGCACACAGGTGGATTATATCTTATGTAGAAGGGCCAGTCTGAAGGAGATTGGAGACTGTAAAGTGGTGGCATGGGAAAGTGTAGTTAGGCAGCATAGGATGGTAGTTTGTAGGATGACATTGGTGATCAAGAAGAGGAGGATGAGTGTAAGGGCAGCACCAAGGATCAAATGGTGGAAATTGAAAAAGGGTAATTGTGAGGTGATGTTCAGGGAAGTGTTAAGACAGGCACTGGGTGGCAGTGAAGAGTTACCAAATAGCTGGATAACTACAGCAGAGCTAATGAGAGATGGCTAGAAAGCTGCTTGGTGTGACATCTGGAAAGAAGAAGGAGGACAAGGAGACCTGGTGGTGGAATGAAAAAGTACAGGAGAGTATACAGACAAAGAGGTTGGCGAAAAAGAAGTGGGATTGTCAAAGAGATGAAGAAAGTAGACGAGTATAAGGAGATGAGGTGCATGGCAAAGAAAGAGGTGGCAAAGCCTAAGGATAAGGCATATGAAGAGTTGTATAAAAGGTTGGACACTAAGGAGGGAGAAAACGACCTGTACCAATTGGCTAGACAGAGTGACCGAGCTAGTAAGGATGTGCGGCAGGTAAGGGTGATAAAGGATAATGAGGGAAACATACTCACAAGCAAGGAGAGTGTGTTGAGCAGATGGAAAGAGTACTTTGAGGGTTGATGGATGAAGAGAATGAGAGGCAGAGAAGGTTGGATGATGTGCGGATAGTGAATCATGAAGTGCAGTGGATAAGCAAGGAGGAAGTAAGGATAGCTATGAAGAAGATGAAGAACGGAAAGGCTGTTGATCCAGATGACATACCTGTGGAAGCATGGAGGTGTTTTGGTGAAATGGCAGTGGGGTTTTTAACTCGATTGTTTAATGAAATCTTGGAAAGTAAGAGGATGCCTGAGGAATGGAGAAAGTGTTTTGGTACCAATTTTTAAGAATAAGAGTGATGTGCAGAGCTGTAGTAACTACAGAGTGATTAAACTGATCAGGCACAGCATGAAGTTATGGGAAAGAGTAGTGGAAGCTAGGTTAAGAAGGGAGGTGATGGTTAGTGATCAGCAGTATGGTTTCATGCCAGGAAAGAGCACTACAGATGCGATGTTTGCTCTGAGAGTGTTGATGGAGAGGTACAAAGAAGGTCGGAAGGAGTTGCATTGTGTCTTTGGGGATTTAGAGAAAACATATGACAGGGTGCCTAGAGAGGATTTGTGGTATTTTATGAGGCAGTCGGTAGTGTCAGAGAAGTATGTAAGAGTGGTGCAGGATATGTACAAGGGTAGTGTGACAGTGGTGATGTCTGCAGTGGGAGTGACTGATGCGTTTAAGGTGGAGGTGGGATTACATCAAGGATCAGCTCTGAGCCCTTTCTTATTTGCAATGGTGATGGACAGGTTGACAGACATGATCAGACAGGAGTCCCCGTGGACTATGATGTCTGCAGATGACATTGTGATCTGCAGTGAGAGTAAGGAACATGTGGAGGAGACCCTGGAGAGGTGGAGATGTGCTCTAGAGAGAAGAGGAATGAAGGTCAGCAGGACTAAGACAGAATATATGTGTGTGAATGAGAGGGAGGATAGAGGAATGGTGAGGATGCAGGGAGTAGAGGTGGTGAAGGTGGATGAGTTTAAGTATTTGGGATCAACAGTTCAGAGTAATGGTTAGTGTGGAAGAGAGGTGAAGAAGAGAGTACAGGCAGGATTGAGTGGGTGGAGAAGAGTGTCAGGAGTGATTTGTGACAGACGAGTACCAGTAAGAGTGAAAGGGAAGGTCTACAAGAGGGTAGTGAGACCAGCTATGTTATATGGGTTGGAGAGAGTGGCACAGACAAAAAGGCAGGAGTCAGAGCTTGACATGGTAGAGTTGAAGATGTTAAGATTTGCACTGTGTGTGATGAGGATGGACAGGATTAGGAATAAGTATATTAGAGGGTTAGCCCAGGTTGGAAAGTTTGGAAACAAAGCCAGAGAGGCAAGATTGCGTTGGTTTGGACATGTGCTGAGGAGGGATGCAGAGTATATTGGGAAAAAGATGCGAAGGATGAAGCTGCCAGGTAACAGGAAGAGAGGAAGGCCTAAGATAAGGTTTATGTTTGTGGTGAGAGGACATGCAGGTGGTTGGTGGGACAGAACAAGATGCAGAGGACAGGAAGAAATGGAAGAAATGGAAACAGTTGATCTGCTGTGGCGACCCCTAACGAGAGCAGCTGAAAGAAGAAGTACATTCTAAAAATTTAGAAACGTAACTTAAAAACTAGTAAAAATAGTCCCAAGGCTTCTGTATTCACGATATGACCTTTAATCAACCAATTCTTTCTTCAGACTTTTGCAGACCCAAATTAGGCTACATCTCACAGACTGTAGTTTACTGAAGAGAGTTTTAGCTTCCTTAATCTCCCATGTCCTTAATATGTAAATCTTCAATTTCTTTTTTGCAGTTCTTCCCAGTTTTTACTAGTATTAGTTTTAATACAGGCATCATAACAATTTAACCTTGGAACTTTCTTGCTCTGCCATAGAAACATTGTGGATGTCTGTTTACGTGCTATATTATCATATACTACAATAAGGATTCTCAAGTTTGCTGTACTTCATAGTATAGGGATGTCCTTTTCCTATGTTGCAGTATTGTTAACCTCTGGATCTCTCACCTAGGTGATCCGAATGTCCGGGCATTATCCAAAAGACTTTTGGTACTGCATGGTACATACGACATTGCACATAGCAAGGCAAGCATGTAGACCATAATGGTGACATCTGCACATACCATCAGTGGAAGAACAACAGGCCTCTGGTGAAGATTCTTCATCTTCATTTGATGAATCCTTGTTCTACACTTCCCAGATTTAGTTTTCCCTGAGTTATGCTTCCTTTGAATTAGATTTCAACAGTTGGGATTCTCCAGGTGAAGATTTGTCCTTTGGAGAAACTATTTCCAGGATGAGAGATCACTTCAGATGGGAAAGTAGTCAACTATCTGGAGTTAAAAAGAGAAACTATGACCTGTTGCAGATGGATTCTCCTTCAGCCATTCCTCCTGTTCTCCCTGCCTCTCTGGATGCTTTTCTTTCAGTGTCTAAGACTCCAGATTCTCAACTTCCAGCCCCTAAATGGCCTGATATATTCCGTAAGGTCCCTGAGGAACAGTACATTCCTTTTCAAATGTCCTCCTGCACACATTGTAGTTCTCACTCTCTCCCTCTCTGTCAACAAACTTTCCAAATTGCTTCCCTGTACCCATCTGCTGCCTTAAGACAAGGATAGTAAAATGATGAAAAGGTTAGGGACGAAAGTCTATACCTCCTCTACCCTGGCTTTCAGAGCCATTAATTATCTGACTCGCATGCCTAATTATGTCCTGGCCTTACTTTTTCAATCTTCTAAGCTGGTATCAGACATTTGTGATGCTCCAGCCAAGGCACAGCTTGCCTCTCTACTGCCCACCTCAGCCAAGGTGCTTATACACTCTATTAAATGCAGTTATGATGCAGCTAACGTATCAGCAAGGTCAGCAGCTTCAGGATCTGTACTTAGGAGGTACTCATGGCTATGACTGCAGCCTTTGCCTGATAATAGTAAGGCTAAAGTTATGGATGCACCTCAGGACAATGAAGCTGCAGCTCTGTTCACGTCCCTGCATGACAAAGGGAAGTAACTTAAACAACAGAAACACCTTTTTGTGTCACAAAAGAGGGTCCTTGGAGACCAATTCTAGACCTCTCACACCTCAAACTTTTCCTCAAGAGTGCCAACTTTTCGTATGCTTTCTCTGCAAACAATGTTGCCTCTCCTGCTGCCAGTCCAAAATTGATTCCTGCAAGTATGGTGTCTACAAGGTCTCAAAATACCCAACACTCCAAGAAAAAATGACCAGCAGATAGTGGTAGCTTTAGAAATATATATTTTATATATTCAGGGCATCAATATATAATATAAACAAACCGGTTTTGGCTTGCACTTCTCTCAGCTTTCATCAGTGTAAAAGTACAAATACAATCCAACAGTTATATACTGTGTCAGAAGCCTGAAGACCAATTAGAGGTGTTCATTTAATCCTGGGGCAAAAAGCCCTCCCAGTTTAATAATCTATTTTTTCTCTTTAGCATTAAGTAGTTCATGCCATCCAGATTTATTATATTTAATTCCCAAAATTCTGTCAATGATAACAAAATGAAAGGATGCTGTTCTGTGTGATTCAGTATGTTTAACCAGAGCATTTGTGTTTCTTTTGTTCTTAATTTCACTAAAGTGTTCTGATATTCTGTATTTCACTGCTATTGATGTTTGTCCTACATAGAAAGCAGAGCACTTGCAGATGGCAAGATAAATAACCCAGTCTGAGCTGCAGTTAGCAAAATAAGGGATATCAAATACTGCACTAGTGTTTTTACTACTAAATGTTTTAGTTTGTAATACCCTACAACATTGTGTGCAGTGACTACATGGAAAACATCCTTTAACAACTTGCCCTCTGTAGTGCTTTGTAACCTATCTTTTGGTTTTTATCATCCTTGCTTATAATGATTAAAGGATGCCAAATTTTTACCATTTCTAAAGGAAAATTGACATTCATCTCCCAATATTCCAGAGAGTTTATTGTCCGCCCTAAGGATGTTCCAGTTACATTGTACGCTATCAGTTAGTGCCCCAGTATTTCTACCATAAGTTGTCACTAGCCTCAGTTTGCCTTTAGTTTAAGATTGATATTGTAGGAGTTTATTTCTATCCATTGCATTAACCATATTTCTGGCTTGTGTAATATAACCTGTTTTATAGCCCCTTTCTTTAAATCTTTCAGTCAAAGTCATCTCTGAAATGCAAGTATGAATAATCCTCTGAGCATATACGTTTCACCCTCATATATTGAGATTTAGGAATATTTTTACATATATATGGGGGATGATAGCTGGAGGCATGGAGAAGGGAATTGTATTCATGGAATTTACGGTATACTTCTGTTGTCAAGGTATTATCTGAATCTTTGGTTACCATCCCATCTAAGAAAGTAATCCTTTCTTTGTCATGGTTCACCATAAATTCAGTCCCCCATTTGTTTTCATTCAGATATTCAATGAACTTTGCCAGATGACCCTCATCCGATCTCAATACCATCCAGCAATCATATAAATATCTTTTCGAAATGTCTATCTGTTCTATGTACAAGTTAAGTTAGCTGTCATATATAATTTGTTCCTCTATATATGCCATAATATATCAGTATATATAGGGGCAAAAGAAGCATCCATAGCTGTACCTTTAATCTGTAGATAGCATGTGTTATGATAGAAAGACATTTTTAGTAAGTACATGCTCAGTCAGACCAAGAAGAAGAGTATTAAAACCTGGTGAGTATAGCTCTGACCTATATAACCAGTATTCTAGTGCTTCAATGCCATCCCAATGTGGAATATTAGTATATAGGGCTTTGACATCTAAGGTACAGAGTAACCATTCAGCTTCTAGTTGCATTTCAGAGATGGCCTGTAAGAATTCCGTAGTATCTTTCAGTCAAGCCCTCACCCATTTAAGTAAAGGTTTTAAATATTTGGTTAAATATTGGGAAAGTGGCTCAGTCATAAGCAGGAGCGGCCTTAGGTCAACTGTTGCCCTAGGCAAAAGGGCTCCATGGCACCCCCCCCACCACAGCACCCGTTGCCCCCATTCTGGTCAGTCTACACCAAATAAATACTAGAAAAGTGCCCCTGCTAGAGTGGTGCCCTAGGCGGCTGCCTAGTTGGCCTATGCCTAAGGCTGGCTACGGTCATAAGTTATGGATGCACCTCAGGACAATGAAGCTGCAGCTCTGTTCAAGTCCCTGCCTGACAAAGGCAGGTAACTTAAGTAAATTAACCACCTCTTTTTGTCACATTCCCTAAATACCACAGAAATTACCCTTCCAAGATGCAATTTGTCAGAAGGAAGCAATGCAGTTCCCCTCCTTCCCATAAGAAAGGATCTCAGACAGGGATCTTCCAGACCCCAGCAAACCCCTGCCCAATAGCCCACCTTTCAAGACTGGCTAGTAGTCTGTGACTACCTGGCAAACCTGTCAGATATCCCCCTTTCCCCGCACCTATTTCTTTCTCTTCCCTCTTGGACAAGTGTTTCCACTGACCTGGGTCCTTTCTATTATCCAGAATGGTTATTTCATGGTGTGGAAATCTGTCCCTCCGTTCATGGGCATTCCACAACCCCCCCTCCCACCCAGGAACAGAGTAATATATTCCCACATGTCCTACAGGGCTTGCTAAATCAAGGAACTATTCAAAAGGTTCCACCTCTAGAAAAAGGAAAAGGGTTTTACTGAAGAATGTTCCTAGTTCCCAGAAAAGAGGGTCCTTGGAGACCAATTCTAGACCTCTCACACCTCAAATTTTTCCTCAAGAGTGGCAACTTTTCGTATGCTTTCTCTGCAAACTATTTTGCCTCTCCTGCTGCCCCAGGCCTTTCTAGTCAC
Source organism: Protopterus annectens (assembly GCF_019279795.1). Taxonomy (NCBI): domain Eukaryota; kingdom Metazoa; phylum Chordata; order Ceratodontiformes; family Protopteridae; genus Protopterus; species Protopterus annectens. The sequence goes on along the minus strand of NC_056751.1, from coordinate 648,107,595 downwards.
TCTGGGCATCAAGGATTCATACTTGCAGATCTCCATTCATCCACAATACAGGAAGTTTTTATTCTTTTCTGTTGCTTCCTGTCATTTTCACTGCTTTGCATTGCCCTTTGGACTCTCTGTGGCACCAAGGGTATTCACAAAATGCTTAGCTCCTGTCATTGCCTTCTGCAGGCTCCAAGGAGGTACTGATCTACCCTTACTTGGATGACCAGCTAATTCAAGCAGCCCACCCAGACACTCTAAAAGAAAACCTAGCCTTCACTATTTCCCTGCTTCAAGGCCTGGGGTTCATCATAAATACCAACAAGTCTTCTTTCAATCCTTCCCAGGAAAAGATTTTCCTAGGCTGCAGACTAAGAACAGATCTGATGATGGCTTTCACCCCTCTTCAGAAAGTGGAAACTCTGCTCAACTACTTCCGCAACCTACTCCTCGTCATCTCTGCCAGGGAGTACTTGCTCATACTAGGGTTCATGGCATCATTAATTGCCATGCTACCCCAAGCCAGACTTCATGTGGAAAATCCAGTATTTTTTTAAACACTTTGGAACCAGCATGCCCATCACCTAGAATTCCTACATTCAGTTCTTCCTTGCATAAAGAAAGAAATTCATTGATGGGTTCAACAGATTCAACTAAATCCAGGATTCTCTTTTCAACAGCTGACCCCAGTTCAGCAACTCTACACAGATGCCTCAGACTTGGGGTGGGGAGCAACTCTAGGTCAACTTGAAGTCCAGGATCTTTGGTCTCCCTCAATCAAGAAGCAACATATCCATGTAAAACAAATGAGGGCTTTGATCCTGGACTTTCAAGCTTTTCTCTCCTCCTTACTCCCTGGACCTCTGAAGGTATTCGCAGACAACACTACAGGTCTATGACATGTGAACAAACAGGGAGGCACCTGCTCTGCAGGTTGGCTGCTGAAGCCTGGGATATTGCATCTCAAGTGAATGTTTCATTGCAAGCAGTTTATATTCCTTCAGCTTAAAATGTGATGGCAGACACTCTCAGCAGGTCCATGACACAAGCCCATGAAGGGATGCTTCACAGGGATGTGTTTCTGGATATTCTCCATCAGTGGGGTGCTCCTCAAATAGATCTATTTGTCTCCTCATGAACAGACAACTTCCCAAGTTTTGTGCCAGTGTTCCAGACCCTCTAGTATGGAAGGTGGATGCCCTATCCGTTTTATGGAAGGGGGTCTTTCTTTATGTATTACCCCCCTTCCCTCTCATCCAGAAGGCCCTGCTGAAGATACAGCAGGACAAGCCAAAAATCTAACTGGTGACTCCCTTTTGGCTAAGACAGCACTCGTTCCCTCTCCTGCATTTAGCCAAGGGCAGTCATCACAAGTTACTCCACAGGGTGGATCTTCTTAGACAAGACAGGGGGTCACTTATCCAGCCACACCTGACTTCCCTGAATCTAACTTTGTGGGTGATGGGCTTTTGATCCCTTTCTTGCACCTGTTCTCCAAGGATGTGCATCTAGTTCTGCAGGAGGCCAGGAAATCCAATACTAGGAGATCCAATTTATCCAAATGGTACAGGTTCTCCATCTGGTGTAAAGAGAGACCTAGATCCATTTTCAGTGAACGTTCCAGTGGTTCTTTTCTGTTTGTGTGAGCTACTTAAGGCTGGGTTGGCTTACTGTTCTGTTAAAGCCCTTCTGCCATTTCAGCATGTTTGCCTTTATCTGCTCCTCTAGCCTATAGGTTGGAAGTTAGGCTCTTCCTCAAAGGTGTTCTTCACAGGAAACCTAATCCTCCTCCTTAGGATCTAAATTTTGACTTGGAAAAACTGAATCAGGCTCCTTTTGAGCCTGCAGCATCAGCTTCCTTAAAATTTTGTACTTGGAAAACAGTCCTGTTAGTAGCCATCACTTCTGCCAGAAGAGTCCCTGAACTCCAAGCTCTTATGGCTTCCCAACCTTTTCTCATTTTTCACAAGAACAGGATATCTCTCCATACTATAACCCTTCCTTTATGCCCAAGGTGCTTAATGACGTGTCCCTAAACCCATCTATTCATCTGCCCACCTTTTTTTCCCCAACACAAGTGAAAAGGTACTTCATTCCTTGGATGTGCATAGACAGTTCTGTTTTTATCTGGACAAACCAAAGCTATTGGGAAAACTGAGCAACTGTTTGTTTCCTTCCACCCAAGGGCACTGGGAAAACCTGTCTCCAAACAGACTATTTCTACTTGGATTTCTAGGGCTATTTCATTTATGCCTCCCATGGGAAGACACTCCCTTCCTCTGTAAAGCTCACTCCACTAGAACAGTTGCCCTTTCAGGGGTTTTCTTCAAAGGTCTGGACACTGCATCTATTTTAGAAGCAACCACATGGTCTTCTGTCCATACCTTCACCACACATTACAAACTGGACACTCTTTGTAGGTCCCAAGTGGGATTTGCTTGGGCAATCCTTCATGGGTTCATAGAATCCTCCTCTTCTCAATTCTCCATTTCCCTACCATGAGCCATGGTACTCTCCCAAAAGTTAAGAATACTGCAACATAGGAATAAAAGGACATAGAATATTTGTGTAAAATTTTAACCATAACCATAGATGTCCTTCTCATTTTAACCATAACCATAGATGCCCTTCTCTTCCATGTTGCGGCATTCTATCCCACCCTCCTACCCCCCCTTGGTGCTTGCTGTATGATGTAATATACCTCATATCCTTGGACTAGTTCTGACTGGGGCATTCAGTTCTGAGGAATGGTACATGCTGACATCACCTTTATGGCCTACGTTGCCTGCCTTGCTATGTGCAATGTCACACATGCTGTGCAGTAGCAAAAGTCCTTTGTATACTGGCCGGACATTCAAATCACCTAGGTGGGAATCCCAAAGGTTAAGAATACTGCAGCTCTGAATAGAAGGATATCTATGGTTATGGTAACATTTTACACAACTCTTTTGAATTCCTCGGTCTTCTGATCCTTAGTCCTGATGCTCTCACTGTGACTTGATTCTCCAAGCGGCATGTTATCCTAATAAATATTGTCTGCTTTTTCTTTGTTTTGGCCACATATTGGCTTATTTGGAACCTTGCAGTGGTCTCTTACTGCAGGCTTTCGTACTCTGTGTAGCAAATCCTTTTACAACTCAAAGCACAATAAAGAAGTAGGAAGATTTTGCTGAGTTTCTTCCCTTACAACTTCACCTGTATTCCCCTTGCTCTGCTCAAAATGTCATCTTCCCAGTCTGTTCTGAGGTAAAAGGTACTACTTCCACACCTCTCGGTTCAGGCACTGGGATCTCAGTGTCTAGCTGTTCTCTTAGAAAGAGAAACTTGTACTAGTATGTTTAATATCACTTGCTATGTCTAGTTCATTTTTTTTCCTTTATGAATCTGAAGCAGAGAACTGTCTTTTTTTGCTTAGATGTCCTTTATCTCGACTTAATAGGACTATTCTTGGGCCGCTGTTAATTGTTATATTGCATCTCTAACTTTATTTTTCTTCAGCAGAAAACTAAGAAAAGGGTGCTTCTGATGTGGGGAGAGGCATTTGTCTGAACTCACATTGAGTTAGAACCCTGGTAGAGGCTGGTAATGAATGAAGAGGTGTGTCCTAAGTGGCATAGTCAAGGGGCATTGGCTGAGTCTCTGAGAACATGTAACAATACATCTTATATCCCAGTTGCACAATCATCCATGAAATTTACAGCCATGCACAGGGAGAAACAATGAGCTAGGGTATAAAGTTTAAAGTTACTCCTTAGTAGCAATTTGACCGACGCCGTACCAGGATCTCCTTACCAATGCATAGCATTTGTAGAAGTCCAGAGTCATATAGGAGAGTCTAGAAGACCTTGTGAACATGGAAAGGCACTGGTGAAAGCCAGTGGTGAGTTGTACGGAGAAAAATACTGCAAAAAGATATACCTCTAAAAGGGTACATCAAGACACATTTTAGTGTGGGTTTTCCTTTTTTCTTACTTTGTTGCCTTTACACTGTCGTTTTTTTTTACCTTGATTTGAGCTGACAGGAGTATGTACAGAACTCTGACACAAACTCTATTTCTTTCTTTTTACCTGTACCAGTGAATTACATCTCATTAGTAAGTTTCTTTTCCACATCACTCACCTACTACCGGAGCTTTCTATTTTAGATTGGCAAAAGTTTAAAATTCTTCTCAGGTTGTGCATTCTCCATAAATCCCAAGTTCATTCACCACATGTACCATTCATTACATGTTCCCTTCTTGTCACTTCTGCTAATCAAGTCTATTTCCTGCTTTACATTACTTTCAGGCTGCAATATTTCACTGTGTAGGTCCACACTTGTACAGGTTCTGGTCTTGCAGGTATAGACTAACATATATTTTTAAATTGCGTATGTTCTTGTGGGTGTGTCCATAGTCAAGGTTTTGTGCTTTTCGGACTTTCTTACCATGTACATTGTCCTTTGTTTGATTAATACATCTTAATGGATTTGTCTTGGCAGTTGCTCTCCCTCCTGTTTCTTCATTAAGTCAAAGGTACATCTGTAGACATATTATTTTGCTGATTCCCATGATAAGTTTTTTTCAGAATGTCTAGTTCTTTCCATTTGATTTCATGGTGTAAAGTGGGGGAAGTCTTTCTCTTTTACTATGCTATGTGTTAAAATTGTTACTACAGCAACAGTACCTTCCCAAATGCAGACTATATTTGTAGTTGAATAATATTATGCTGTTGGTACCATGAATACCTAGTACTTCAACTGCTTTTTAGTAATAGTTTTTTTTCTGTATGCATAAAATGCTGCTTTGTAAGTAAAACCATAGTGCCTGAATCAAGATGTCCTTGTAGGTCTCTGCTAGCATTTATGACATTGCACTTAACTTATGCAGTAGTACAACAATGAAAAACAGTCCCATCCTTTCTAGCAGGTAATTTATTGCATACAATGGATGTTATTGGTATCATGCTTCTCAGAGGTTATACTTCTCATGCATATAAAATACTAAAAACATGGCCAGAATATATGCATGCCTTGTGTATTGAATATGGCCTCATGCTAATTGCAAACAAGTACAGCATAGTAGCATTTGATAAAAAAAAGCTGTTTCCCACATCATGTGTTATAAGTGCTACTTCTCTTCAAGCAAATCATGTCATAAGAGGCATATGTAGACAATTCTGTCTCATTTGAGCATCACATTTCTGCCATAGTTAGGAAATCCTTCTGTCTGGTCCAGTTACTTTCCAAGGGAAAATCTTCCAGATCCAAAGAAGTCTTTATACCATTGTACTCTTCTCTTATCAAAGTCATCATCAAATACAGTGCTGTCATTCATATGTACATATCAAAAAATAATGTTCAAATGGAATGGCTCCAAAATTAAAGACCTTAGATCATTCAACTACTGTGCTAGATTAGCACAACTCTCCTTATGCTTAGCAGCCCATGGGCTGCTCTGTAGTGACAGCTGAGAGTTATCGGAGGTAGATTTATTCAGCCTTGTAACAGTCCTGGCCATTTGTGCTTAACATAGCAATAACCAAAGAATTTGTGGTACTTTAGCCTCCAGATGTCCCTCACATTCCAGGTCCACGTCCTGTTAGACCTTCAATGTCTTTGCAAAACTGGGTGCTCTGCAAACATCCAAACTACAGACTTAAATTTGTACCATCACAAACCATACTCATTGAAGGGGCATATTCCCAACCTAGGGAAAAGTTACCTCTACAGGTTAAGCAGAGTATTACTTTGTCTTTAAGGTTAGTCTTGATGATTGGATGGGCAAACACAAGCTTACACCAGAGTTATCATGTACGGCCCTGCTTGACTTGAGAGGTACCCATTAAGTACTTGTAAAGGAAGTCAAGAACTTGTGTGTCTAGTTGAACATGGTGGCTTGGCCTCTTATTGTCCATGTTATCGCTTGCTTAGCATTGTTCTTACATTACTATCACTTGCACAAACCAAGCTATGCAAATCTTTCTCCATGTTTAAATACCAGAGTATGTCTATAGCTGATACTTACTGTTTACCACATTTGCCACAGATTTTACTACAGGTCTACATTTTTCAGTTTTATATATAGATTCATAGCATAGCAACTTTTCTACAAGTACAGCAGATTTTTTAGTATCCTTAGGGTCAGTGTGAAACAACCACCAGATTAAAGCAGTAGGCAGAGATGTCTTGCACTTCTCAGTGTCTGTCATTTTTATTTCTATCATGTTGATCAGGATCTAATGATAAAGTTATGCCTCCAGTTATTCCTACCTGGCTGGAGACCATCTGTCTTAAAAAAAATTGTGGTTTATTATAATGTACAGCAAGTATCTTTTAACATGGCCTTAAACTGTTACCGTGCAGCTCCCTGCACTTCCATAACAAAAGCAGTTAGCAGCTTTAACCTGGTGTCTTCTTGCAGGTCTTTCTTCACTTTGGGTACTTCTCTGTCCAAGAGCAACTGTATTGGGCACCGAGACCTCTTTCCCAAAGGGCAAACATTCTCTGGCTAGATGTCAAAGCCCTAGTTTTACATTACATTCATTATCACATTATGCAAAATTCTTATTGCTAATACAACCAGGTAGCATTCTGCTCTTAACCATATACAGTTTAAAGAAACAAATAATTTCTCTGTTTACTATGAATTAACTAAAACATTGTTATATGCATCATTTACACAACGATTTATGTATTTTTGGGTGTCTTGTACTTTTCCATTTGGTGATAACCACATTATCTTTACCGCTGGTATATACAATGCGTAAAATGTGGCTTCCTGTTGGCAGTGCAAGATTTGATATGCAGGTCATGATACTTTGTAAATTAGAAATAGGATTTCATTGTGAGGGGAAAAACAGAATATTCTTAAGCTTGATATTTTACATCATCTTTTCCTACTTGTATACATTATTTGTGAGAGCAACCTTCTGTAAAATTTCACATATGCATTGCAATTATCACCCATTGTTTTTATTTTGGACAGATTGGTTCAGGTGTTCATAGGCAAGGGCTAGGCAGTTAGTCTGCAGACCATTGCAAGCCCAGTAAAAAAACTCTTATTCAATAATTGCTTCAAGCCTAAAGGAGGGCAAAGTAAGATGGACTGTAGAAAATATCATCCTGCCCTTCCAATCTGAGACAAGACCCTGTTTGTGTATGCATCTAAAAGTGTATTGTGAGGTAATATAAAGTTAATTATGTATACATTTAATTACTGTATTTTCTTTTCCCTTGTATCAAAAATCCTTTTGCATTGTATTGTATTTTATTGTATTGTATTGTACGGTTTAGAAGTCGCACAATTATTTTTTAAGGGAAAGAATTGTCTGGATTACAGTGGTTTCTGCTGATTGTGATTTTATTGTGTATGTGCTGTAGGTATTTCTGCTTCTCCATTGTACTGTGTGTTATGATATGTGCCTTCTTAAAGGCCTTTTACAGTCCCGTACATAGCCATGTTGATTCAGTTTGCAATAACCAGTTTTGCATTAGCATGAATTTTCTGAAGGGTATGAAGTCTGAAACTCAAATCTCTACCATAATTGTCTCACCTAAATCCTCATTGATTTGCCAGAAAGACAATCTTATGAGAAACAGACCAAAAATATGAAGCAAAAATCTGGACAGCTGAGAGTTATCAGGGTAGATTTATTCAGCCTTATAACAGTCCTGGCCATTTGTGCTTAACATAGCAGTAAGCAAAGAATTTATGGTACTTTAGTCTCTAGATGTCCCTCACATTCCATTTCCTTGTGTAATTTATAAGTGAGCTTCAAGTTTTTTGATAGTCCTTCTGAAACTACTTAGCATAACTTTAAATGAATTAAGAGATACAGTGAAGTTCAATCCCCCCTTCAGCCTTGATATTCAAGCTGTAGTCTGAATATCTGAATATGCAGGCTTCTGTAGGTTGGAAAACAGGATTCAGGAAATGGAGGTGCAGTCATAGTATAAACATGAAAGTTTAGTATGCAGATTCAACTTGAGGGGGTAAGACGGTTAAGTGTCGGTATCAGTGGCCAAACTAATAAACTTCCCACTAAACGTTTTGTGGCTGTAATCTTGTTGCCCATATCCTTCCATGAATTTCAGGCTTATTCTGTCCACTGCTAGTTTATTTCCCTATATTGTTGTGTTGGAATTTTATAGCACATTGCACTTACCTGCTATACCATTAAAAAGTGTTCAGCCTCTGTGTATTTAATACCGCAATCTCTGACTTCAGGGAAATTTATGCCCACATTGTAAGCACTAAAGTCATATTCATTCAAGCTATGTGCCAGTGCTCCACCAAAGGTGTGTATTGTCACCAGTTCTGATTTTGAGTTCCATGGATGGGATATCACAATGCTGCTGCCATTACAAAGGTGCCCATTTAGGGCACATCTCTGTTTACAGATGTAATTTTGCCTTCGTCTATGACCCCTGAAATGCAGTTTTGTTTCAACTGTTGTAATCATCTCAAAAAGTGGAAGGAAGCTGAAGTGAAGGGTTGCAATCATTTTGTAAAGATAACTGCAAGAAAATCTTTTTTTGTGTTTGTTATGATTTCTGAAGTAGACAGTTTCCATATTGACTGTGTCCTGTCTTATAGAGGTTAAAGGTGTCATACAAAGGAGATACTACAGCATTTAAGTCAAAGTGTTACAGTATGACCAAACCTCTCTCATAGTCTGTAATAAATTGCACTATGTTAATACGCTCACCGTAAATGTCACTACCAGTCCTGCCGAAAGGATCCACAGTAACACCAAGCAGTTGTAGTACTGGTAGATGAAACTTAAACTCTCAAGCTGTGGCTGCCCGAGCTTCAACTTACTGGCAATCGCAGAGGACATTGCTGTTTGCGAGTTGTGCCAAAAGTGATTCACTTCTGGGGGAATTCCCCCAAAGTGCAACCTTGGAGTTGGTATATATAAATTTGAGGTGTGTGGGTGTCTGCCCCCCCCCCCACATTGCTACCCTGAAAAGACAATTTAAAAAGTAATTTTCAGCAAGATGTTTTCAGCAGATGCCGTTTGGGGATTCAGATCCTTGGTGCATTTACTTTAGTCCACTCGTAGTGGAAGCACATCAAGCATGCTTGCTTTGTTTGCTGCAAAATCTCCATTCACAGAAATTTTAATACATCTTAATTGTGGAGAAATGCATGTCACAACCATCTTGACAATTCTTACAGACAGATATTAAGTGGAGATCAGGCTGTGTAGGGACACGGAGAAAAAAATTAAAATGAAGGTGGGTAAAAAATACAGGTATGGAGATCTCAAGTGTTTCTTGTTAGTGTATGGATGCATTAGATATGTTTATTTATTTTATTTATTTAACATTTGTTTACCAAGAAAGTCCAACTGCAAGAGGGCCCATTTTCAGAGGAGGCTTGGGGAGAAATGCTGTAGATGCATGTCTTTGGAATTTTTCTTTTTTATTTACATTTTTGTTTTATTTTGTTTACATTTTGGATACCAGAGTAGAGCACACTGATGACAGCATATCTAGTTGCTGAATCATCCAGGGTAACATTCAAAATAGTAGCAACAAAATGTAATTGATAAAACCAGCAGTGCGTGGCACAGAAATGTAATATGATCTAGTCCAAGAGAGAGCCGCTGCATACAATTTTATATCGTGCTGAGGTACACGTTTTACAAGTGGAAAAGTGGAATCTGAGGAGTAGCATAAAAGAGTGTGAAGCAGAAAGACCCTTGGAAATCAAAGGAGGTATAACATAGGTGTTTAGACTACAGAGCAAGAAGCAATGGTAAAGATGTAGATTACAGAGACAGATGAAATGCGAAAAATAAATGTAAGATAACAATGAGCATGGATAAAGAGAAACTGTCTACATATTTACAGGAAGCAGTTGCACAGTGGAAACTGATAAGAGTAGTGACATAAATGAGGTGATATGTGAAGGAATTAAAGAAGCAAACCATGTGCAAGAGATGTACCATTTCCTTGGAGGGAAAAATCTCACTTATAAACAAGGCTTTCAAGAAAACACACACTACATCCACCACATACACCATCTTATGGTGAGGCACTTTAAAGCAATCTTCCCACACATCAAAGACCCCCTAAGCCTACAAGCAACTACACGTATCCTCAGAAATCTGTAAGGCACATACCAAAAACAGCACCAAACACTACATTGTATGGCACATAGATTCCCCACTCACCAGACTGGACAAGAAAATAATGGTTAGTTTATCTGGAGTCCAGATTTGACATGTTATACATGCACTCAAGAAAATGCACCACCGGTAACAATGCGACTCTGCCATAGTCCATATTGGTATAAATGACCTGAGATGTACCTTACTGGAATGTATGAAGACAGGCATTATGAATGTCTCCTAATATGTGTTCAGACTGTATACATTCAAATGATTGAAAATAACATGTACGAATGTGCATTGAACATAACATGTACGAATGTCTGTTTAATCAACTCTAAATACCGAAACTAATAACATCGCAAGTCCCTAAATGTCGAAAACGAATAGTGGAATGTTAAATTCACTTTTTTTCAACCATCACCTTTAATAAGTGTTTTCAGTGCATTTTCACCATATAACAACCCAAATATGCACCCATATGTAGTCTGTACCTTCCATGACTTGTTTCCCACGTGAAAACAGTTCAAAACATTGACATCACCCGCTTGTCTGGTCTTAGCAAGTACACGCACAGTAGGAACCGCAAACAAACACCGTAGCACAATGAACACATTAAAATGACAAATACTGTGCAACTAATTTCACAAATTCCCTGGGTGCAAACTCATTCCTTTTGCGCAAAAGTCACTCAAATGCAGCTTCCTTATCCAACAAGCACTTACTTTTAGGGAGGAAGGTAGACATAGGCGATGTCTACTTCTGAGGTCCTCAACATGGTTTTGTTCCAACTGTATTGCATGGAGGGCATCCAGCAAATATGTTTTCTTGTCCATTAAACTCCGTAGTCTCCTATGCCACCCCTTGATGGCATTTTGACTACAAGGGTACCCCATCCCATAGGTATCATGCTGGTTCCAAAATGTACTATCAAAGACAGGTGGCAATCTCTCTGATGTGGTACCATGCATGTCATACCTCCGTGGCTGGCCATAAATGTTATGTCTCTGAAAAATGTGCAAAGTGCTTTAGCATTTTCAGGCATGTCATTCTCTTTATCTGCAAATGTGTCTGCAATATCTGAGGATGCAACAAACGTTAAGGCAGCTATTTCCTTACATAATAAGGAGAACTCTGCGTTACTGCCAAAGTCAGCAGCTAAGTGTAACCTCTGTATATTACACCAAATAATCTGGCAGAAATGGAATCAACACCCCTTAGCAGCTGTAGTAAGCAGATTTTTGTAATGGAGTTTACAGCAGCACATTCAAAGTCGGTTAGTACCATGTTAGGTAGAAGTCATACATCATACATTGCACACAGTTCCAGTATTAGGTTCCAAAACATGCCGTAACATTCCTCACTCTTACTTGGTAATATCCCATAAACTACCGGCACAACTTCCTTACTATTAGCACAGTCCAAAGCAGAATGAATGCTGTATACATGCTTGCATTCTGTGGTACTTATTGAGAATGTGCCATCGTCGAGTACATACTCTAAATTACACAACATCCTTAAGTTATCAACTAGAGACTTGTTCTGCACCAACTCAGCACTATGTTTTATTATAACAGTACCGCTCTTAATTGGCAGAATGTCTGGTGTTAAACTCCAATAGTGAATGTGAATCTTTAAATTTCTCAACTTTCTGCTTGTATCTGAACCTACTTACAGTTTGCTTAAGTGCTGGTGTATTGGGTAAGCCATTAATGACAGCAGTGGAGGTAGTGGCTAGTACTTCAGAGACTATTTTGCAAGGGTCCTCAATGGAATGTTTTGCATGCCATTTCAAATGATCCCTAACTTTAAATACTTCACTCTTCAATATATATGGGCATGATAGTGTGCATTGCTTTTTAATAACCTGTATCCATCAGCATGACATTCAGTGATACTACGACCTTTGCATCTACTTTTATTCTTTCTTATACAACACCAATACTGCTTCATCTGTACGGACTTCTCCAAATAATACTGGTAACCATCTACCTCTAGTAATTCCTATCCTTTTTGAGTTTTTGGGGTAGTATACACACTGTTTATTGTGCCAGGAGCAAAGTCCTGACCACCAGCTTCATCTGCCTTTGAATGATACATTGGTAAGTAGCAGTAGTCTGTATTGCACAATTTGCAAAACATTTAACAACATCAACATGGATATACCAGCATGTTTTTGATTTATGTCCAAGAATGCTACTAATACGCAATATATGGATGTTCTGTTGGTATATATTCCCATTTCACAGCAATAACCTTAACAGGTCCAGGGCACTTTATTGAACTTGTTTTAATGTGAGAATCACACCTTGCAGCATGATTATGCATATTTCTTTGTGCGACTTCCCACAATGATGCAACACTTTTACTTTCCTCAACAATATGTGCGAAACATGCATGCGCAAATTACTGTTGTCATTTGCTATTGTACACATTCGGAAATTGTTTTTCGCTTATTTTGAACCTTGAAAACATACTTTCGACCATGTTACACTTGCACAATCTTACTATGAGCTAATGAATGTTTATTGTTCAGGCAGGCATGTGCCTTGCACTGAACAGCATTCTACCTTCACCAACAGTGAATCCCACAGTATGAACAAAAAATGATTGACTTTATTAGCTTAGTTTCTAATGTCATTCCAGGGAGATTCAGTATTTGTCAGTATGGATGGACATGGCTAACGGACCACATTGCTTTGCCAATGTTGGTCTGCATCTGTACCCCCCTGGGCTTCTGGATGTTGGCTAAAACTTTATCCAACCCCCTTAGAGCCTTTTTACACAATGCCAAAATTGACAAAGCTATCAGATTAGCAAATAAAACCCAAAGGAATGTAAAGGTATTGCTGCTCAATTTTATGAGCTTTAACAAGAAACTCCACACCCTATAAAATCTCCTCACTCTGCAAAATAAAGACATTGGTGCAATTACAGAGACATGGTTTAAAGTTATAGAAAGTACTCCAGCAGTGCAAGTCTTCATTGCCTTCCAAACATTTAGACTATCAGCCACACAGACAGGGACTAAAGATAGGACCCAATATTGGGCACATCAACTAGAGGTTCAGCCATACTGGATCTAGTATTCACTAATATGTGACAGTGCCCCATGTCATGGCTTCACTGGTAAAGTTGGATCACAAACCTGTCTCCTTTGAAATAAAAATCCACATGTAAAAACCAGCAAAACCTGTAACGGGAACTATTCTAGAGCTAACTACATCCTATGTGATGGTTTGTAAAAATGTCAGTGCCCCTCCAAACCCAGAGTTCACACCACCCTATGCAAAATTCTTCACAAAAATCAATTGACAAAGCTACCAGCTTTGTTAAAGCTCAAAAATTCTATATAACCATGTAAATATCTGCTGCTGCAGTGGCACACCCATCAGCATTCTGATTAACAGATCAATCCAGGAATCCTGTGTCCCAAGTCTGTGGAAAAAAAGCAATTATTCTCTTCACAAAGGTGGCCCCTTCAACCAACATATCCAACTTTTGACCAATTGCTATACTTTCTCATATCTCTAAAGTTCATGAAAAATGTGTACAAAAAGAACTATTAGGCTCTCTCCTGAAAAACATCTTCCACCCAGGTCATAGTACCTCTACTGCCCTAATCTCCTTCTTAGATACAGTTAACAAAGGTAGAAACTCAGGATAATTGGTATCCATTTTCTTCTTAGATCTGTCTAAGACATTTGATAAAACCTCTCATTCAATCCTGCTCTCTCAGCTCAACAGAATAGGACCATCTCCCCAGTCTCTCAACTGGTTTAAAAGCTCTCTCTCCAAAAGAGCATGCAGTTAAGTGGCAACATTCTATTTCCCCTTTCCTTCATACCCCTACAGGTGGCCCCCAGGGTTCAGTTTTAGGCCCCCCTTTTTCAATATTTTTATTAACAACCTAAACCAAGCCAACCAACTTGACTCCTTAGTCCAGTATGCAGACGACTCCACCATAGTCTGTACTGCACCCACCGTAAATACCCTTCTGCAAAACACTCAAGCAGCTTTTTCCTCTGTGGAAATATGGCTTCACAATAATCACCTTTCTTTAAATCCAAAAAAAAACCAAACTTATGATTTTCACACCCAAGAGACAATCCACTGTAAACAAATCTGAATTCAACATATTGTCCCTTAAGTTAACCCATACAGGAGTAAGAATCAATGAAAACCTAAAATTTAATATGCATATCCAAAGCAATATTAGTAAGACCCATAAAAAGTTAGGGTTACTTTATAGACATAAGTTTCTCTCCCTCCGTACTAAACAAATGCTAGCAACATCAAACCTACTCCCATCTCTAACTTAATGTGCACCTCTGTTTACCAACTTACAATGTTCCCTGCAATCTAAATTAGAAACTTGTCATAATAAGATAACAAAATTCACTACAAACAGCCCCCATAACACTCATCACTGCATTGCCCTGAAATAATTGCACTGGCTAGAACTTCCCAACTGTCTATAACTCCTCTATCTTTCAACTGCTCATAAACTTATCTATAAACCACAAGACAGTCCCGCACTCAACTTTCTTCTCACCCCCTTGTAACCCACTGAGGTCCCTGCGATCTAAACAACAACAGCTACTCCCATGTTCTTAAACCTAAATTACCTGCTGGACAGTTACTATACTCATGTATCATAGCTAAAAAATGGAACATGCTGCCTACAAACATCTGCCTAATATGAAACCTCAGCAATTTTTAAACAGCCCTTCAAAACCATTTTCTCTCTAACTGGACCTGCAACTGCTCGACCCCTTCTCATATTACGTAACATACGTCTTTTCCTGTCTTTCCATCTGAAGTCCCCATATCAATCCTTCATTTTCCTACTGAATGCTATAAAATAACTACTACTTCCCCATTCACCCCATCTTATTCAGCATCTCTACCCATCCAGCTGTAAACACAATATAATCCTTCCTCACTACACCCATTTGTGGTCTGCATGCTTACCCTATAGTCTACAATCTGTAATTCGCATTAAAAATGAGACCTGGCCTGCTCTGGTAATTCAGCTTTTGGCCTGTTCTTAACCTCAATCATTGTTGAAATGTCAACGTCTCCTTTACTTACAATGCATAATACTTGTCTAATTCATATTTTTTATTCTGTACTATTGTTATTGTAGCAAATCTCATTTTTATGTTTTATTATATCAATCCTTTTTTCTTGAAATGTTTACTTGTAATGTATGACTTTTAACTCTCATTTTCTTGAAATGTTTATTTGTAATGTATGATTTTTATAATCCTGGAGCTTTTCTCCCTGGGCCTCCAGTGAACCTTCTTGGTAATCAGATGCCAATAAATAAATAAAATAATTAAAAATGGCTGCATAGAGGCTGCTTACCTGCCAGAAATTAGCACAAACAAACCCTGAAAATAAGCCACACTGACTGAATCCTAACCTAAACAGGGTATATAACAAAAGGAGAAAAGTCGTAACTGAAATCAGAAAAAGCAACTCTCATAATGATGAGCTCACTAACTAAATTAAAGAGGAAACTAAGAGGACTAATTAAATGCAACCAGGCCAATTATGAGGTCAAAATAGCCTTTCAGGCTGAAGACAACCACAAGGCCTTCTACAGCTGTGCCTGAAACCTTAGAGGTAGCATACAGCAGTGTGCTGAGCTAATAGTAAATAGTACCACTTTCACCAAGCAGACTGACATAGCAAATCTTCTGTCTGACAAATTCAGCCCAGACTTCACCCCCCACTCTCCCACTACTCCCCCATGAAATTCCTACTAGCATAACCCCACCACCACTAGCTATTAGCACTGAAAAGGACTTAATGGCACTCACTAAGACCAAAAACATAGCCTCAGTGGGCCCAGACAGTATCCCAGGTTGCCACTTAATTAGCTTGAAGCATGACCTATCAGGATCACTTGAGTCACTTTTCAACTACAGCTTCAAAACAGGCTACATTCCATGTGAATGGCTTACTGCAATGGTTATCCCTCTTCACAAGTGTGGACTATCAACCAACCCTGGAAACTACAGACCCATTAGTCAGACTAGTCTAATATGCAAAACCATGGAATGACTTATGAAAATGATGAGCAAAGATATTGGCAACCTGCAGACACTGGACCCATCCCAGCTTGGTGCTGTCAAAGGAAGGTTATGCCTGCTTACCCTTGGTAGTCTTCTTTGACAGGGTCACCAAGGCAATAGCTGAGGGGAGAACACCTAGACCTGGCTAAGGTGTTTGATACAACCACACTTGGGTAATATTGATAAACTCACCAATGTTGACTTAAATACCTACATAATTCACTAGATAGTCAGCTGACTCACAGATGGGACCCAATAAGTCAGGATTGGTGAGACCACCTCTTACAAGAGACCAGTCACTAGTGGAGCACCTCAGGACTCCATCTTGGGCCCGCTCCTATTTGACATCTACTTCTTGAAGATCAAGGCTAATCACAAGGGCTTCTAACTCACCAAGTTGACAGGTGACTGCAAATTGGGAGCTATCATAAGTCCCCTTATGACACTAACAATTGCGCAAGAAGGTCTAACACAAACAAATTAATAGTGTCAAAGTAATGGATTAAAACTTGGTGCCAAGAAGTGTGTTATAGTGCCTTTTACAAAGAAGTTCACCCAGGTTAATTACTCCATTACTAAGAAACCCACGAAGAGTATACTCAATAGTTGGGGATCTGGGAGCATATGTACCCGTAATCTGAACTGTGACCAATACATAGCCAAAGTGCTAAGAAAATCATTCCTATATCACCCAATTTATAAGTAAAGGTATGGAATCCAGGTCCAAGGAATTTATAGTACCACTTTAAATTAGGCCGAATCATTCCCATCATTGAGTACTATGTCCTCTTAGAATCAACGGTATTAACACATTGTCCTATACAGATCACCTTAAAACCCTTTCTCTATACTCATGTACTGAGAGGCGATGTACATTTGGCATATAAGGCACCCTCAGATCCAGCCCTGATGGACCTTTTGCACATCCCCAAAATGAATAGCACGAGAAATACAAGACCCAAGGATTTAAACTGTGCTTGTCTCATAAATAGAACATGCTTGTGAAACAGCTGCCTGCCAAAAGGATTCCCATGCTCTGGAATAGGCAAAGTCCACCCCTAACCCTAATCAAAAGTAACCTTGACCATGGGATGGAAAATCGAATATTCACACCCGGTCTGGCCCCCATGTCTGTGATAGAGGACAATGTTAAATATTCCATAACTAACACTCCCGCGAATAAACCTTTAGCAACCTCCTAAGTAATATGCCCCCTCCAATTTGACACCCATGTTGCATGGGGGCACAGTTGTTAGTTTGCTTGGCTAGGCCTATAAAGGCATTGGTTGTTATTAACCTAGTATATATAGTATATACCTGTAAACCTATAATTAACCTAACGCAATGGAATGTTTATTAAGTGATGTGTCATGTTCTCTGGCATTTACATTTGTGTTGCTCAAACAAATATTATTTGAATCAAGGCCTAAACTTAGTGTTATGCTCTATGAGATAGAGGGAAAAGGATTGTGACAGTTTTAAAGCAGTTACAAAAAAATATGTTTCTTGACTAGATAGATCCACTAGGCACACCTGCCTTTAAGAGGTGTCCTTGGAGCACTGCCATATCAGTAACTTGCCCAGAGGTCAGGCAGTAGATAAATGGAGACTGTGGGAGTCAAACTTAAGTATTTCAGGATGATGCTTGCTAGCAACACACAGCATTAACTATGCATGATAAAAATATGAGAAGGGCATTTCTGCTCCCACTAAAAGCCAGACAGTTGTCAAGAATGCAGATTTTCCATTCCATTTAAAAATGGATCTTGCACAGTGAAGGAAGACATCTAAAGTATTACTCTCACCTCATTGATAGCATTATAAATTTACAGTGCCAAACTCACTTATTACTGCAGTAAATTAAAGACTTGTTATGGGAAAGGTGGGAAAGGTAGGCAGATATTTAAGGTAATATCACAAGATATTATTTTGTGTGAAAGTGTTGAATCTGCAGTTATAAGTCACCTCTGTGACTGTTTCTTTGTACACAACAGTTTCAGTGCACAATCATGAGTAGGCATATGCAGTAGGCAATATCAGATTGATATCAAAATTAAATTAACATTTTGCTCTGGTGTCATGGAAAAAGTCTATGCTGTATGTTCTGACAATTTATGTTGTTTCTAATAGTCACTATTGAATACCCAGAAATATAGTCGCATCTATCTTCCCATCACAGACACCTTGCCTCCCAGATCTGTTGCTTTTAATAAATCAAGCCATTTCTTCAAGTACACAGTCCCTTCTTTCAAGTCATTTCTTCAAGTATACAGTCCCTTTTTTCTTAATCGCAGTTCTTGATTTGGAACCCTGTGTTGCACAAAATCACTGTCTATATCCCTTGTTTCACACTGTTTATCAAAACGCCCCTACCTCCATGACCATATCTTCCAGGAGTCCTGGTCATTATTCACCATTTGTAGTCCCTGTTTGTTCCACAAATCTAACCTCTGTGTCCTGTTCATGCCCACACTGATGAGCTGTCATAATGTTACAAGTTGCAGCCTCATCTTATTTGTTTCTGAAAATATCTTGGGGGCTTGTCTCCCTCACTTTTCTGTGGGGTAAATTGTGCTTGAAAAGGGTCTTTGGATCAGCTAATCAATGCTTTGAATGAATGAATGAATGAATGCAAAAATCTGCTGAAATGGGAGAGAAGTCCCTTCTAGTGATTACAGCCAAATATATTGTTGGAGTTAACTAAGACATGATGAAGGATGTAGGCACTTCATATGACCTAGCATGTTCAGTAAGCCTCTTCCACTGTCTTAGTCCAGAGACCCATGTATGATTGTGAGAAGCAGGGTAGTTTACCTGTGGAGCTGTGAAGTATCTAATGGTCTTGTTTAAGCTTTCTAAGGAAGTGTAGCACCCAAGACGTGGCAGTGTTCTGACTGTATCATTGTACAGCAGTGAGACAACAACAAATGACAAGCTGCAGAGCCATCTTACGGGTAGTAGCATTGCAACTTCATTGCAGGTGAGTTAGACACTGAACTGTAGATCTTGTTTAGAATACCCTGAAGCAGCCACATGCCAGAGGCAAATACAGTTGCCGTAATATGAAAGATAAGGTCTGACGTAGGGATCTGTATCCATTGTTCAGGAGCTGCTCTGGTATCCTCTGTTAGGGAAAAGCTAGATGTTTTGTGCACCACTTAGTTGCACATGGAGTTATAGTCCAGGTTACTACAGAATGAGAGTGAAGTGTCAAAATAAAATTCTCTGGGGTACTCTTAGTGGTCTGCAGTACTGTTGGTATAAAGTAGGGGAATAAGGTAATCCAGAAAATAATGCTGGGAATAAACAGTATATTGCTGGCTTAATGCGGGGGTTATGCTATCATGCTAATGGTATAACACTTGTTGCCCAAAACTGGACATCCTATTGTGAAATACCCCTCCATAGATATACACACACGCACACACACACACACACACATATATATATATATATATGCATGTGCACCTGATCCAAGTCTTATATTTACAAGATGTTCAAGGACCAGAAGACCACCTATCCAGAAATGCATTTTGGTATCTTGCTAACGAACTTGGGGATTGGATGACTCCTGCTGCCAACTTGCTTTGAGAGACCCCTGTATCACTGCATTATGAGCTGCATTCTTCCTGTTGTATAGGGTACAGACTTGTTTGTGCCTTGTATAAGGGCTTTATGAACATCACTTTTGGATTTTTTCTCCAAGTCTGTAACAGAGTTATACTCAAAATAAGCTTTTCCTAACCATTTGACAGTTTAATAGACTGAATAAACACTATGGCACTTTTAGTGAATAAAATAAATTATGCTAAAGATTAAAAATTGTAGTTGATATAAATTTCTGGAATGTTGAGCATATTATTTTCTTTCTTTTTATATCTTTATTTGTACAAAATTATCACTGCACTGTTTTAACATGTGTGCATATAATTCACATTTTTCAAACAGAACAAGATATACCTGGAAGATAATAAATACCAGACCTTACCTGGAAAATTTCACCAACCAAAGAAGAATCCAGATGATGACAAAATGAAAGTACCCAATTCACAGAGTGTTCAGGAAGTGACTCAAGAAACCGAAGACAGCAGTTCCTCCAACCTAAGTATGTAATTGCACATGTGTGTGTGTGTGTGTGTGTGTGTGTGTGTGTGTGTGTGTGTGTGTGTCTGTGTACATCTGTATGTTTAGTATGTAAAAATTACAGTACCTAGAGAACTGTGGAGTTAAAGGCTGGTCATCATGTTTATAACAAATTGTTCTGTTTTTGAAAGTAGTAAGCATATGAGAAAAAATTGTGTGTGTGTATTGCTGTTAACTACATAATGTTGTATAAAACAAGATAATTTGTCCCTTCTGGCTCTTTCTAAGCTTAGGACTGTTGATGGTCACAGGTGGAGAGGAATGTTCAAGGTGGTTGATAGTTATTTGCTAAGGGCCCAGATAAATAATTGAAGTCAAGGACTCTAACATCCCTTTCTTAATGGCCTATTCTCTCAGATGGATGATATAGTAGTGTGACAGACATTCCAGAAAGCCATTTATTTGCTTATTATTGATCATAATTGCCTGTGATGTTAATGACTGCATTGTCTTACTAAACAAGGACATATTCAGCAGAGGCCCAAAGGGTTAAGATCTTCCAACAGAAGTAGTACTTAGTACGAGTAAATTAAAAATGAAAAGGTTTAAGTAGAATATGCAATAGACAGCTATGTGTACACAAACTGTGATTAAGTAAGGGAACTCATTTTTTTCTTAATACTCGGCCCACTAGCAATGCACTCAGATACATCCACACACAGTCACAAACATCCCCCCCCCCCCATAGGCTTACTTCATTTTAATGTAATTCTGGCTTGGTTTTTAAATATGCTACAAGGATTTATTTGAAAATAAGTACTTTGGTCATGCATCTGTGTAAGCACATAACGAGCCATGGTTCTAATGTGACTGAAACTAATCTGGACAAGGAAGACTAAGTTAATATATAAATAATGCATTAAGTGGCAGGAGATGAGTTCTAAGTAATACAATGAAGAGTCGTCATCTTTGCTGAACTCTGATGAGAAGAATTCCTTGATTTTTGTTTTAATTGTTGACTGACAAGTATAGGGCTACAAAAATCTCCATATCAGTCATGCAGAGTGAAAATGAAGGAAACACATTAATGCTGTCACTATTATTGCTGTTGTGTTTGGACAGTGCACAGTAACATAATGGTCTTTGAATAAAACTGCTACCACCTCAGTGGCTAAACGGTAGCACTCATGGGCACAAATCATTCATTTTGTACTAAAAGCTAACTGGGCAGTAGCCATCACTGATCTCTAATTGTATGCTGAACAACAAAGCATATATCGAGGATACGAGTCTATGTTAGCTTCAAATAAATGTGTACTTGAGTATATCATACAGCTGTACTTACATTTTCTCCTTTGCAGTTTATCAAGACATTAAATGTAAAATTGTACTGGCCTAATGAACTATTCATAACTTTTACATATCTGAAACATACATCCAGACAATTTAAGTCAATAGTGGTACTAAAGCATTTTTTGAAGTTCACTGTCCAAAATCTTCATCCGGGATGGAAGAGAGGTAGCAATTCCTAAGAGATAGTTTGGAATCTGCATTCCTTGCAGGCAATTGTGATAGGAGTGTTTCATTTCTCTTGCTGTCTAGATGAAGTTTCTAGAAGTTTCTGTTTACTTACTGCTGTTTATGTATTTCCACCCCTGAAAAGGTTGATCTGCTGTACATCATCTGAAAGGGGAAAAATTATCATTAGCAATTCTCCTCCTCCTTTTTCTTTCAGCTGCTTCCATTAGGGGTTGCCACAGTGGATCATCTGTTTCCATTTCTTCCTGTCCTCTGCATCTTGTTCTGTCACACCAACCACCTGCATGTCCTCTTTCACCACATCCAAAACTTTATCTTAGGCCTCCATCTTTTTTTCGTACCTGGCAGCTCCATCCTTCACATCCTTCTCCCAATATACCCAACATCCCTCCTCAGCATATGTCCAAACCAGTGCAATCTCGCCTCTCTGGCTTTGTCTCCAAACTGTCCAACCTGAGCTGACCCTCTAATTTACTTATTTTGAATACTGTTCATCCTCGTCACACCCAATGCATTTATGCTGAGTAATAATTATAGGTACGTGATTTTTAGTAGTAGTGATTAGGACATTTCCTGAATGTATATAGAGTATGTTAAGTAATGCTAGTTTCGAACAATTTGTTTTTCTGCCAACTCAAAAAGTGGTGCTTCTATATCCAGCTGCATTACTGAGTGGATGGTTATTTCCAGTGCTGACTCAGGAGGAGAACCCTATACACAATCGGGGCTGAGTGAAATATTATGAATATATTTTAAAATCTGTTATACACAATGTAAGTTCTTTTCAACTCTTGTTTATTAGCCCTAATAATAAATTTTACAATGTATCTTATAATGTAATTTTAGGTCGTTTTTAAGATTGAGATAAGTAATATAATCCAACTCTAACCAACCCATTTTTCGGATGGATTTCTGGTTAAAAACTGTACAATTAAGGTGAAAAGAAGGTAACTTACCAACCACTTCTACAAATACTTCTGTTTTATCTTCTGAAGAGCAGTTAATTTAGTTTTTTTTGGTAAAATTAACTAAGTGAAAGTAGTATCAAAAAGCGAATGTATGACAAAAACTACTCAGCATTTGGCTGTACTTGAATGGGAAATAGAGCCAAATATGTTGTGTGTTGAATGTGAAAAGGTCATTAGTAATAGTAGTTCATATCCTACAAAAGGACACATGGAGTCAAATCATCTACATTTACGTAATAAAAATATTGAATACTTTTAACTTAAATGTGACGAACTGAAAAACAAAAAGAATGTGTTTTCTAAGTACATGTATTCTGACAATGGAACATCTCTCGAGGCTTCTTTCCAAGTTCATTATTGAATTGCTAAAGAAGGTGAGGCATGTACAGTTGCTTAAAATTTAATAAAACCCTGTATTAGAGATATGTCTTGCAAACTTGGTGAGGAATATATTAAAGATGTACCACTCTCTGATACCACAGTTGTGAGACATATTAAGGAAATGGCATTAATATGGCATTTAGTCTTCTCCACATGGTTTTACCATGCAATTGGATGAATCTACAGATGTTGCCCGTTTGGCTATTTTGATTGTTTTGGTTTGCTATGTCTTTAATTCCACAATCCAAGAGGGCATGCCTTTTTGCAAACCTCTCCTGGAGAGGACCACTGGAGAAAACATTTTTGAACTCAATACATACATGCAGGAACGTGAAATACGTTGGGATTTGTGTTCACACATTTGTATGGATGGGGAAAAGTCCTTATTAGGTCCAGTAAAAAGAGCAGTATCACGAATAATTGCAATAGCTATACAAATTGAACATTCTCATTGCTGTCTTCATCGTCACGGGCTCATTTTGAAAAGCAAGTTGAAAAATTTAAAGGAGGTTTTGGATGAAGTAGTAAAAAATATACATTTCATTAAAAAAGAATTAAATTCAAGATTATTTGCTTTGTTATGTGAATAATTATCTAGCAAGCATAGAACCTTACTATTGCATGCAGAAGTGTGATGGTTATCACAAGGTAAAATTTTGAATCGATTTTTTTAAGTTAAAAGATGAAATAAGAATTTTTTTTAAA
Organism: Protopterus annectens; assembly: GCF_019279795.1. Classification (NCBI taxonomy): domain Eukaryota; kingdom Metazoa; phylum Chordata; order Ceratodontiformes; family Protopteridae; genus Protopterus; species Protopterus annectens. The sequence goes on along the minus strand of NC_056751.1, from coordinate 648,083,756 downwards.
AGAACAGAAACATGCGTATGCTCAAAATTTAGATGATGAAGTATGGTTGTAATTTGTGGACTAGGCAGATACATTTTCAGTTTTAAATTAACTTCATCCTTTCAAGGACTTTAGGGGGACATTAAAATTAATGAAAAAGTGAATGCACTACTCTTAAAATTAGATATGTGGGCATCATATGTAAGAAATTATAATGTGCAATGTTTTGAAAAACTTTATTTTCTAATGGAGAATGAATTGAATTTAAATGAAAATGTGAAAGAGACCATATTAGAACACATTTCCCAGTTGAAAAAACTAAGCTAATATTTTGCAGAAAAACTTAAGTCATATGACTGGATTAAAAATCTGTTTCACTATTACAATAAATCTGATCATTTGTTACTGCAGGAAAGGGAACAATTAATTGACATATTAACAGATTCAACATTAAAATCAAAATACAAACAAGAAGAAATTCTTGATCTTTGGTTACAAATTTACACAGAATATCCTGAAATATTTAATAAACCCATAAAAATCTTAATGCCTTTCATCACAACTTACTTGTGTGAAAAATCAATTTCTAGTTAGGAATGAAAACAAAATACAGAAATAGATTGGATGCCAAATATGAAATGCATTTAGAGACAACACCAGTACAACCAGATTTTAACATTGTGTAAAAAAAAATGCAAGCACATCCCAATCATTAAAATTGTGTTGTTATTCCTATAATATTCTATGTTACATTATTCACAATTGTTTGTAATTTGTAATTGTTCTTTAATTGTTCATTAAAAGAATATTACAAGGCAATTACCATTTTTTTTAATTTTTACACAACATTGGTATGTTTTTAATGATTTCTTTACATTTTTTAATTCTGGGAGAGGACTGGGTTCCACAAAAAAATTTAATCTAAAGGGTTCCATGAATCAACAAAGTTTGAAGATCGCTGGCATAGAGTAAACAACGTTTTTAGATTGGGAATGAATTAGATATGGTTATTTAGAGAAATAATCAGTGGTTGAAATATATATGTATATATATATATATATATATATATATATATATATATATATATATATATATATATATATAAATAAATAAATATATATACACTGTTTACTATGGTTTGTGCAAATGACAGTCTGTCGGGAGCACTGCTTCCGAAAATCAGAATGTCTTGCACAAAACATAAATGGATGGGATAGTCGAACACACTTATGCGAATGCAGTAGTGCATTTGCATAAGTGTATTTGAGTGTCTGAATGGAGATTGCGGTACAGTGGGGATTGGAAATACATCCATATGCACACTGTAGTGCGATCTTGGAGTTAGAATATATTAGTAAGGGGGTGGGGCTTGCCCCCTGCAAAAACTTGATATATCATATAAGAGTCTGATTTGCATCAGCTCCTATACGGCTATCACATGATGGTTTCCGCCACAGTGTCGACTCAAATGTGGCAATCTTGTTGGTTGACATTGTGGCCAGTCAGAATGCTTGTGTTTGAGTCTACATTTCATTGTTTTGAACTGAAAATATTTTGCCATTCAAACAAACAATAGTAAACTTATATATGTATATAAGGTTTTGTGTACTGGGCAAGGGGATGTGCACTCTCAGGAAGAACTGTTTGCCCTTTAAAGTATAATGCAGAGGTACTAAGTTATTTCTGAAAAAAAGAATAAAGTTACAAATTCTGTTGGAAAGTGTTTAAAGATCATTCTTTTTTTTTCCTCCCCACTGATACCATAAGTAGACAGTAGAAGGGCATATTCAAGTTGTGGTAGTAATATATTTTCCCTTATTGCATTCCTGCTTTCAGGATTAGATAGTGGAAGATTTTGCAGCAGCACAAAAGTGGAGTTAACTTTACCCTTAAGATTATTTATATGATGTGACCGATTTTAAATCTGGGCCAAGAAATACATTGAAATATTAAGATGCCAGGATATAGTAGGGTAGTTATTGTAAAGGAGGGGCATGAGGAGTGGCAGGTTGTTTAGTTTATGGGAGGGTTCCAAAGTACATATATTATTTATTTTTTTTTTTTATTTAGTGTTAGCTGTTTGTCTAGCCATGTATGTGGTATTTAAAGAGTGGTTTGGAGCTTCCGAAGTATGGATTCATAGTTGGAAACTCAAGAACATTGTGTCAGCTTAAAGTATAAGGTTGTCTTTGAGGTAAATAGGAAGGAAATTGATGAAAATATTAGAGGATGGTGGCAAAAATAGAACCTTGTGGATGGCTAAAGTAATATTCTGCATGGTGGAGAATGTGGTGTTAAAGTGAAAGTGTTCTGTTTTTTAGTGTAACTAGAAATCTTTTCAAGGATTGAGGAGCCAAACATGGAATGAACAATGCAGTTAATTTTGTGTAGTTAAGAGATGAACACCTTGGTGAAGTCAACAAAGGGGGCTGCTGTGATGTGTCCTTTGTGTTACTGAGTGCTGTTTCAGTGAGAATGTGTTAGGAAGTATGAATGCATTGTATATTAAGAAACATTGCTGGTGGGATGGTAATGTATTGATACAGGCAGTAGTGAGATGACTGTAAATCGCCTTTTCCAGAACTTTGACTTGATGACGAAGGACGATTATTGGATGAGAGCCTGGAGGTTTGTGTGTGTGTGGGGGGGCTTTGCTACATTTGGAGAATGGAATGACTACTACTTTCTCCTTGATGTCAGGAAAAGTGTGTTATAACAGTGAATGTTTGAATAGGACAGTGATGGAAGTAGCTTAGAAATTTCAATTACAGTATGAATGTGTTTTTTTATCTTAATCCGTAGGTTGAAAGATTAAACTGAGTTTTGGTAAAGTTTATGGTGCATACAATATTACATTAATTTATGTAATTGCCTTAGTATGTTGAAAGTTATGTAGCTTTGTACTGCATTTTGGACAGATCAGTTCTGAATTTGTTGTAGTTCATGTTTATTTCTTACAGAAAGCCTCTGGTTTAGTAGACATCCTTTCTAGAGGTGAAAGTGAGTTTCTGTAAGAAATTGTATAAATCTACAAAACCACTGTGCATGTAGAGAGGATTGTATGTGTTTATGAAGAGATTCTTTATAGATAATATTTAGGGAATGTTCTTCTTCCTGCATTAGAATGTTGTTTTTTTCTGCACATTAAATAAGAATACAGAGTGTTACAGTATCAGCCATAATCAGTGGCGGCTGGTGACTTCAAATCATAGGGGGGCTGCAGGAGACGCTGAATGGGTGGGGTCAAAAGGAAGGGGTGTGGTCAACCATAAAGGGGAGGAGCTATGCACAAAACCACAAAAAACTAACTTTAATTAAATACGCTGCCCTGGGTGGCAAACCATCATTATAAAAGTCCAATCAAGATAAAAATAAGTGTAGAAGAATAAAAATATTTCAATGCATTGGCTGCATGACAGCTTACTTAATATCTAGATGGAAACAAAAGGTTGTGAGGCATGAAAAAATAAATTACTTTTTAAATACATTACTGGAATGCCAGTCAAAATCAAGTATAAGAAAAACCAGAAGCACTCAACTCAAACCACTTCTCCTTGCACTGCAGTTCTAATTATAATATATTCAGCTTTATTAAAGTACCAAGCAACATGCTGAAAGTAGAAATCTATGTGATGCCCCCACTTGTAAAAATGTTTCTTATCCAAAAGACCTGCTGCCTGACAACTTGTTTCATGGGGAAAACATGATAAAAGTAAAAAATGAAAAGCAAACAAGAAACAAGCTCAAGATACATTGCTTAAAGGATTACTGTACAGGTTATGGACCACACATGATTGGCATTCTGTTTAGTTTACGGGTAAAGTCTGTAGAGATGACTGAAGTCTCCAACAAGTGTAGTGAGCTTTTAAAATAATGGAATCCTGTCCTTTAATACCCAAGGCTTATACATTATCTAGTCAAGTATTCTCTGCATGGCAACAACAGAAAGGCTTTCAATGTTGGCAATTCTTTAACAGTATGCTTATTAAAGCTTACTTGCATCTTACGATGTCAGACAAGCTTACCTTATGGTCATTAAAAGCATTGCTACTTAAACACAGAGCAACAGGCACTTTGAGTAATAAGCATAAATCTGAGTAATAAGCATAAATCAACAGTACAAAATATGACAGAAACCAGACCATTCTGCAAAATCAAGGACAGATGAAAAGCCACTGTAGTACTTATGCAGTGTGTCCTCCCCATCCAAGGTAGATACAACTACTCCTTGCCTTGCTTGGACACATCCAGAGTCACTACATGGGGAGTGGGTGCAACAAGCATGTCACAATTTGAAATCTCTCTGGCTGACTGTGATGGCCCTGACACATTTGTCATACCTCTCAACCTCAAGAGCAAGAAATCTGGACAAATCCATACACAGAAGTGGGACAAAGGCCCAACAATAAGGACAATTTTTAAATATTGCTCTAATAAACTTAGAAAGATAATAGAATAGGTCTTGCATTAGTATGAATTTTCTGAAGGGTATAAAATCTGAAACTCAAATGTCTGTCATTTTCTAACTTCAGTCTTTAGTGATTTGTCACTAATTTGCCAAAACACAATTTTATGAAAATGGACCAAAAATGTGATGCAAAAATATAAAATAGACACACAATACAGCTGCTACCTGTCAAAGAAGGGACACTTTAATATTAGTACTGCTACCTTGAGCAGCTGACAAAATAAAAGAATCTACATGCATTTCAAGTAATCTATAACTTTGATTATTACAGTTATTTCTTAATTGTAAACCCTCCATGTTTTCTTCCAAAATTGCTATTTTGCGGAGGGATTATTAGGGGGAAGAGCAACATTTTGAGCCAAAAATTGGGGACAGTTGAGAGGTTGGCTATGCCTAATTCTATAAAGCAATTTATTTGCATGTACCTCTCAACCTGTTAATGCAGTAAATCTGAACAAGGCCAAATTTATTGGGGGCACATATAAACAGTACTAAAAATTGCTCTTGTATAAATTGAAACAGTTGATAGAACAGCTCTTACTTTAGCATGCATTTTTATGAAGGTTATGAAGTCTGAAACTTATTATTTAGTGACTTCTGGCAAATCATTTAGGAATTAAAACTACAAATTTTATGAACAACAAACCAAAAATAAGAAGCAAAAATCTATTCATTCTTTGAAATCCTGGACAGTTGGGAGGTATAGTTCAGCTGGGCCTGTCTGAGTTTGCTGCCCCCCCCCCCCCCGACAAAATAATGGTTGAATGGAGCCTCTGCAGCCATTCCAATGAACCATTACTTGGCTATTTCACTCCATTTACCATAAACACTAATGTGCATACTGCTTTACTTCAATGATGAGTTGGACTTCATTTGAAAGTTTTATTTTGTATTTTACAGCACAAACATTAAGTCATCTGTTAAACAAAGCAATGCAGTCTCACAATGAAAACTTAGCATTAAAACTTCTCTGCCCTTGAAACTCACATTCATTGAAACAGCATTGAAACCCACATTCAAAGAAAATACATTTTGCCAGTGGCAGATAAAGATTAATTTTGGGCTGTTTTCAAATCATAGGCCCCTTGCATATGAAACATACATGTGCTGTTTGATACACCTTCCTCATTGTACTAAAATTATATTCCTTGTACAATACAGTACACTTGTTAGAGGGTGTTTTAAATTTGTTTTGAACATTTTTCCAGTAAGCAATGAAACAAACCATATGCACCCATAATGGCAAAACTGCCCAGTTGAGAACATTTTCATAAAAAAAGTCTACTCAGACTTCCACAGTCCACCATTATTAGTAAATATACACAATTCCACAGTCCACCATTATTAGTAAATATGCACAATTCTACAGTCCACCATTATCAGTAAATATGCACAATTCTACAGTGCACCTTTATCAGTAAATATGCAAAATTCTACAGTCCATTATCAGTAAATATGCACAATCTCTGAAGTAAGTCATCTAAATAATTCCACATTAAAGAAATCTGTAACTAATGAAGCGGTTGCTGCTAGCAATCACCTTTATATTTCATGGTTTCATCGAAAAATAAAGTGTCTGTTGCCCCTCAGGAATAAATTGCCTACATATAACATTAAAAAAATGATAAGCTAGTAATAATATTGCAAGAGGAAATGGATGGCAAACTGATAACGAACTCATAGTTAGTATCTTCACCAAGGAGAACATTCTCAGTACGGCAGCATCCACTCCTTGTGGGAGTAGAACCCACAGCCTTCTGCATCAAAAGCAAGTACACAACCTGTTGTGCTATAGTATTAACTAGGCAAAGCACTATTCTGTTCCCCTGCAGCTATCAGCTCCTTCTAAAATCTACTCAATACTCAACTGCATCTCAACTTCGCAGCTCAAGAAAACTGGAAAAAGCCAAAATGTATTGGGGGTCAAAGCCCAAAACCAGGGACACATTAAACATTGCTTGTATAATCTTGGAAAGTTGCTAGAATAAAATGTTGTGTTGCCACCATATATTTTACTGCCAAGGTCCCTGAGCAAAAAACAGTCAGAGTAACATACCACTACGCCACATCAGCTGCTTTGTAAAAGAGAGGAAGGCTGAAACTTAAATGGCTATCATTTAGTGAATTCAGATCTCACCATAGCTGTCAACTTCTTAGTACAAAACACCTGGACAAACCCAGTAATGAGGGAATACAGCCCTCAAACATATTCAGTGAATTCAGTTCTTGCCATAGCTGTCAACCTTAGCACAAAAACCTGGACGAAGCCAATAATGGGGGAATACAGTCCCAAAAATAGGGACAAATTTAAAATATTCATCTTATAAACTTAGAAAATTGCTAGAAAAAAAGGTTGTGCTACTATGTATTCTAAAGAACATGAAGTTTGAAATTCAAATGCCAGTCAATTTTACTGCGGACAGAACAAAAACAATTTTGAGCAGAGACGCAGGGATTAATACTGCAGACACGTCTTTGTAAAATGGCAGGGCACCAGAGCAAATCCACACAAACACAGGGAGGAGATGCAGACTCCACACAGAAGCCACCCCAACCAAGAATCAAACCAGAAAACCTATAGCTGTGAGGCAACAATACTACCACTGCACCATCAAATCTGCAAGGAATTAAACATTCAGAAACCTGAAGTCTGAAATTCAAATGCCTGTCAATTTTATTTAACATTTGTTAATCAGGACAGTCTGACTTGGAACAACAAACAATTTTCAGCAGAGGCCCAGGAAGAAATAATGCAGACATGTCTTTGTAACATGGGAGGACACAAAAGCAAACCCACACAAACACAGGGAGAAGATACGGACCCCACAAAGAAGGAACCCCAGCCAAGAATCAAACCTGAGAACCTGCAGCTGTGAGGCAACAATGCTACTACTACACCATCAAATATCAAGCATTGCAACATTTACAAACCACAGATATTATGAGGAACAGATCATATCAAATATGAGGCAAAATCTGCACTTTAATGGTGGTGGGTAGGGAACTCAAGTCTTTAACACCTGCATACAGGGTTCAAGCCTGAGGTATTCCCTACCACACCACCATGAGCACCTGGGGCATTTTCACACACACACACACACACACACACACACCTGTTGTCATTGATTCCGATCTATAATTTACCTCACTGGTTGAATAGCAAAGGAAACAGTCACTGACATTTGTGAAACGCGTCTGTTTATTCTCCTTAGCTGGCTAAAAGGGATTTACTACGCGCTACAGCATTTCATTCTGTACGGGATCAATGGTCCCGATTCATCCACAGCCAAGCCAACAGAAGCAGCTCCAATCCGAGAAAAAGGAGGTAGCAGCTACAGCAAGAGTGTTCATGTATGCAGGACTTCCATCCTTAGTCTAGAAAAGTCATATTTCACTGACTGAAAAGAAGGACCCTGGTCATTACCAACGCAGCTGCATTTTGTCAGTAAATCAGTCCCCTAGCATCACAGACCTTTTATCGCACAGAGTGTATATAATTATATCTTCCCATGACAACGGAAATAAATGCTTCTTCATATTTGAAAACCACATAAAGCCTCATAAACGGTGTATTTCAAACCACACCACGTAAATAATCAGTCTGCCCCAACCACTACCTATTAGGTGTCCTGTGTGTGTGTGTGTGTGTGTGTTTTCAACTATCCGTACACCCCCCCCCCCCCAACACGCCACAGCATTGCACCCTAATGTAGAAGGTAACACTTTCATAACTTGGTATTTTCCACCCATAAGCCATGCATTTATGATTTCATTCTCCTGACTGCAATGCAATTATTCATCATTCTAAGCTGCACACAAGTTTATGGAGTTGTTCGCAATGAGAGTAAGACACTAACAGTGGTGGTTATTTTAGATCTCCCGCAGACAAATGCTTCACATTTGAAATTTGTTATGAGTTAAAGCAAAGTCGGCTTTTAATAACTCAGAATCAGCCTTGGGCATTTTCTGTGACGAGGTTCCTCAACTTTAAGTAATAGCAAAGTAGAATGGCTGAATAAAAAAGAAAAGTAGAGAAAGAAGAAAAACTTAAGTGATGTTGAGCTGTTCACTTACACTACTGTTGTTATCCGACCAGTGCACCGCAATCCACCGATTCAACTTCTTTTTTTTCCTGTAACTGTTGAGCCAAAAAAAAATAAAAAAAACGTTTTTAAGCTTTATAATAAAATTAAATATAAGCACACAGAAAAAAAAGATTAATGGTTCATCCAATGCCGAAAACCGATTGATTCTCGCTTTTCCCAGCTCATAAAGCCGGAAGAGAGCGACAACCAATCAGTAGCATTTGCCCAGCAAGCACGCCATGACGCGCCCGCGGATCGCCGTAGTCCGAGCTCTTCTATCTATGCGGTTTGTGAGTCAACCGCATAGATTTCTGAGTTCTGGGCATCAGAATGATGCCTCCTTAGTTCGGCTGCAATGTAAACATTGCAGCAACCCAGCAAGAATTTAGGAAACCGCTGTTGCGATTAAAGCGCCAATGCGTGTAATTTCGAGTCGACTAAATTTAAGGTTTAAAATGTACAAAACAGATTTATTTTTTTTTATAAAAAATTAAACAAACTACTCAGCTGTCTAGCTGAGGGGGCTGCAGTCCGGCAGACCGATGCCACGAGCCGCCCCTGGCCATAATACTGGAAAATTAAAATAAGTGCTGTTTTGGTCCACTGATAGATGTGCTGCAATACTTTTTATTGACCTGACATAGCTTTTGCAATTATTCAAGTTTTCACTTTTGAGTTACCATAAGCCATTCATCGAGAGTTAAGTTACTGATTTTATACCAATACATAAATATCCACATATGTCTAGAAAGGTTAGTACATTATTTTCTTTCTTACTGGCCAAAAAAAAAAAAAAAAGACACTTGAATGCTCGTGTGCAGCATGTATGCTTAATGTGACCACTACATTTCAAAGGCGGACACACTCAAACGCACACACTTAATGAGAGAGAGAGACTGAGTGTATGTGAGCCTGAAAACATTTGAAGGCCAGGTTATTTCATATTATACAATGACCCCCCTTTAATATTCAAAAACGTGCACGCTGATAGGTCAGCGTGCACGTTGTAAATCAGAGTTATAGTAATGGAAAAAGGTCGGGTTGCCCGGACTTTTTCCATTACTAAAACTCTTTTTTTTTTTTTTACAGCAACGGAGAATGCAAGATCTCCGTTGCTTCACACTGTCTTGTTATGTTAAACGAGTTTAACATAGGGAGACAGCTTTAAAAAAGCAACAGAGATTCTCCATTGCTTTTTTTAAAGTTGTCTCGCTATGTTAAACTCATTTAACATAGCGAAACAGTTTTTAAAAAGCAACGGAGATCTTGCTTTCTCTGTTGCTTTTGCTTTTGCCCACAGCTCTGATGTACTGCGTAGGCATGCGCAGTACATCAGAACTGCCGCAGAATACTAGACAGCTGTGGAAGGGCAGCAAGGAGGCATTATACAATGCCATTATTTAAGAAAAATAATAATTTTTTTTTCTTAAATAATGTCATTAGATAATAGCAATAACCCACTTCTGGGTGTGGGTAATGCTGGATTTACCCACAGTTGGCTTTGTTTGGCCACTCGGGCTTCACCCTTGTGACCAAACCACACCAACCGTGGGTAAATCCAGCATTACCCACACCCAGGCATGGGTTATTGCTATAATATTTCATTACTCAATGGCTCATCAGTGCCTGCCACCCCAAAATGTTAGCTGGCTCCCAGTTACTGCTAAAGACTCCTTGCTTCTAAATTATCTGACTTTGAAACTCTATATCAAAACTATTTCTTCATACAAGTCATAGCTACATTCAAAAATGTGTTAAATAAAATAGTTCCTGTAGTACAAAACATACTGCCTAAGCTCATCTGATTCAGAAGCAACAGTTAAGAGTATTTTAAGATCTCTATCTGCATCTTCTATAAGAACAATAGCTACAGGCATTTATTATAGTAAAATCCACAATAGTTATTTCATATAATCAAAGATGCACTGTGGTAAATGGATGAACTTTGTTTCACCATCATGTATTCAAACTGACTGCAAATCTACTTTGATGTCATAAGTTTATAGTTAGTAATATTACAGTCCAGAGGAATATTGAGGAGCCTAGCCCAAATTTTCAGTTGCCCTCAAGTGGTATTTGGTTAAATGACGTGCTTAAGGTCACACAGTAGGCACATGAGTGAGGAGGGAATCAAACCTTGTACCACAGGAACGATTGTTCCAGGCCATTACACTCTGCACTAAGTGCCAGACCAATATCTGTATACCCCATCCTAATCCCTATTTACAGCACAAGCTGCAGTTACTGTACATCTACATCTGTTTGTCTGCCTATTTAATCTTTGTCCAAAGATGTCACTATTTCTTCTTAAACGCCTTTGCATTTATGTTTTCATTTCATTGAAACTTCTCTTAATTGATTTCCAAATAACTGAAAACATCACACAGTGAAAATTACCCAAAAGAAAGTGTTTCAAAAAGATTTTTTTAAGGTGAGAGAGCAAGCCAGTCTGCATCCCCTTTCCCTTTTCTTAAAATTACTCGGTGCATGCACATCTGGGGATAAAAATGAAAATGCCACACAGGGAAAAATGATGGTCAGTGTGCAAACAGAAACCTCTGCAGTAGTTATGTAGAGGTAACACCATTCACCAGATAAAGCTTCTTCACGTATGTTTACTTATTCTTGTTCTGTATTACAGAGTTGGATGTAGCTGACACGTTCATCAAAATGGATTTTCATTCAAATTGTTGGGCAGATAAACAGACTTTCAGTTATTTCAACACACTGAGTTGCTATTCATTGCGACTGACAAGTGACAGTCATCCTTTTCAAGCTGTATTAAATGTATAATGCCTATTGCCCAGGTCAGGGCTGAAAAGGATCCTTGGACCAAAGCACCTGGCAAGTTAGCAAATGGAAACATAAAGTAAAGATTCTCGACATTTGCTGCCAGTCAGACTTCATTTCCTTGATGCCCTTCCTCTGAGCTGTAGCTTGCTCATCTAGCTATTGGTGCTGTTCCCCAATCTGGTGGTCCACAACTCTAAGTTAAAGAACTTAAGGAAAATAAATCTGTCTCCCCTAATACAGTGCTCTTCTCACTTCAAGGTGTATTCCTCGACTGACTCACCTCCACTCTTAAGTTGAGTACCAAGATAGATAAATAAAAACGTATTCTATAAATACAAATGTGCATTGTAGCAGACAGCACATAGTGCTTCATTGCTTTACTGCTTCAGCCCTGGTGGCATTTACAATATTGGCAACTGACGATTATACTCCCTAACATCTTGGATTTGGGACTGCTGCTCCCTATGCCCCACCTTAGCTACATTTCTGCCCTTCCACATTTTGTGGATGTGAAGCACAGAAGTCTGTCCTATGCGGGAATATCAGGTTCATTAAAGTAAAATGTGGTGATATGAAAAGATTTGTACTTTTCCATTTGCCAAATTGTTTTGGATCCTCTTTCTGACACAGTGAAGCAGTATTACTGTTGAAGATGTGAAAAGAACCATGTCCTCAACTAAAAGCTTTAAAAACATGACATGTTTTGCAAATTTGTTATAGTTTAAAAAAATAAATACAAATTGCTAATCTCTTTTTTAAAATATTAATTCTGTCTGTTTGTGAGACACTATGAAACTATACAGGTAAGTTCTACTGTGGAAATAAGCTGTTTCATTTGCAAATGCACATACAACGAATTACTGTAATGTTCTGCAGAATATAAATGACATTATAGACAATGACTGTACATACTTAATAACAGATCATTGACATGGGTGGACTTTGTATGATGTGATGAACAAGCATATGCTAGTAATAACCTCATGCTCTATATCCAAACTGGAAGATAATTTTGTTATGAAAATTTTTCTTTCAGTTCTGATTAGCCTTGTGTTTAAAAAGTACACAAATTATAATTAGAATGTCATGGTTTTCTCTTTCTCTTTCTGTGATTTGTTATTTTAGAATGTCAATATTTTCAGCATGCTGTGGTCTAATGCATGAGTATCTAAGATCTGCAGATACTTTAAGTTCAAAGCATTAATTATTAACTATTTCCTCAAAAATTCTACCTGATTTCAGGAACAGTCTAGCTACAAAGGGCTTGTGTCATTTTTATTAAAGAACATCATATGCTTATTAAGTCGAAATGTAGCAAACTAAATGGATAGGAAAGCCCCATGAATACTGTACTCAGGGTTGCCAGACATCCCTATTTGAGCGGGACTGTCCTGGGATCAGCAGCCCAATCCCGAGTTCCACACTGCAGGTTAAAATCCATGTGAAACAGCCTCCGCTTCGTTTTTTTTTTTTTGATTGGCCTGTATGCCGGCATACGAGCCAATCAAAAAAATCGCAAAGCGGAGCCACTTCTGTTTAATCTGGAACTGCCTGATGCTTTTTTTTTTTTGTTTTTGTCTTCACTTAATGTGAAGGACCTTTTTTTGTTCCCTACCTGCCCCTTTACAAATCTGGCAACCCTGACTGTACCATACTACTGCTGTCTACTGAACTACTAATGTTCACAACAACAGTTGGATAAAATGTAATTCACAAAAGCATACTTATCAAAGGTGATGCTTGCACTGGACAATGAATCTAACTACCGTGTTTCCATTAAAGTAGAATAAAAAAGGCATATCAAGGTCAGCTAATCTAAGTTATGTTAGTTACAGAAATTAAGTAAAGTTCCTGTACTGGTTTAATATAACCCAAATGAATCCAGAATGAGAATTACAATATCCCCATTACAGTTTGTGTACCTTATAAACTACTGTCACTCCTTTTTATGCAAAGTCATGCTTTGTATAGAAGTATGTCCTTTCTTTTGAATCAGTACTTAAGTTTGCCACTGTGATTTTATTGAAGCAAGGTAATGATGTGTGCTCTACAAGCTATGTTGAACCAGGGTTAGTGTTCACCTGCTTCCTAATGGCTTTATATTTGCTCTAATTCTCTATATAATTGCTCTAATTCATAACCTTGTAAAAACCATGTTTTGGGTAGTGTTTTTAGAAAGCATTTTTTTTTTTGCGTTTTAAGGAATTTGAGTAAATGTAAAGCTCTTACAAGATGCACATTATCCTATGCATGTTAGACAGATTTCTATGTTCAGTCCTTTTACTATCTTGCTTCAGAAATTATAGCATTGCTTAAAACACATTTGCTTTTATGTGCTTCATGTTAGGAGAAACAGACAAAAGTGCAGACTCTACTCTGAGCTCCAGTGATGTTTCACCTCGGTCGTCTGGAACAGAGTCTGGTCTACAGTCTCCAGCATCACCAGAATGCAAGAAAAATCCAAAAGGCATCAAAAAGTTTTTTGGAAAGTAAGCTGGCCTTCATTAAGATTAAACTGTTATAATGCTGTCCATTCTAGCATTACAGTCTTTTTATTCTAAAGAGTATGTATCCAGTATGTGTTAAAAGGATGGAAAACATGACATAATATATAGGAAGTAGCACATTATTACCAGAGGTGGTCATTTCAGGTGCAGTTTTATTTTCTGTATTTATGCTTTTTAATACCGTGATATAGCAGAATGATGTCCTTGTTTCCTTTAAGGCAGTGGTCTCAAGCTAAAATGGGCAATTTAAGCAAAACTAAAATCTGCCAATACAGTAAGGGATTCAAACCATCTGTCTTAACTGGAGCTGTTGTAGGCATACCTCTCAACCACTTACTGCAAGAAAAATGGACAAAGCCTAAAGTAATGAGGGGATAGAGGCCCACAAATAGGAGCATAGTTTAAATATTGCTCTTATAAACTTACAAAGTTGCTAGAATAGCAGGATTTCTTTTAGCACAATT
>NC_056751.1:648038876-648068960 GCF_019279795.1 Protopterus annectens | reverse complement strand
TCTCTCCCTCACACGCACACTCTCTCTCACTGACACACACTCTCTCACACTCTCTCACACACACTCTCTCTCTCTCTCACGCACACTCTCTCTCTCTCTCACACGCACACTCTCTCTCTCTCTCTCTCACACACACACTCTCTCTCTCTCACACACGCACACACTCTCTCTCTCTCTCACACACACACACACACACACACACACACACACACACTCTCTCTCTCTTCTCTCTCACACACACACACTCCAGCTCTGATGGAAAAGTCTGAAACTCATTGCCGTTTCTTAACGAATGCAGTTCTCTCCCTCTGCGTATCTGTTTCTGTGTCTCTTTCTCTTTCCAACACATACATCGATACTCATTCCATTTCTGAAGGAAATTGATTTTAACTTAATATTCTTCATTATTCAGTGACTGAAGTCCTTTGTCTCAGCCCAGACATGCTCTTCAAATTCTGAAGGAAATAGTCTGAAACTCATTGTCTCTTATTACTTGGCAGTTACAATGTACCCACTCTGTGTGTGTGTGTCTCTCTCTCTCTCCATCCCCGTCTCTCTCTCTCTCACTCACCCACTCACTCACACACACACACACACACACACTCCCCTCTCTACTTCTTTGCTCTATAATTCTGGGCAAAGCCAGAAGTAATGGGACAAAGACCTAAAATTATGGGCAGTTTTTAAGATTACTCTACCGTACTTTTAAAAAAAAAAAAAAATATATATATATATATATATATATATATATATATATATATATATATATATATATATATATATATATTAGAACATTGTTTATTTTCTCAGCTGTGAAACTCCTAATAACTGGCTTATTGAATAACTGTAATTCTTAGTAATTATGAAGGCCAGGGCAAAAACATGACTGCAGACCTCTTTCTCTCACTCACACACACACACACACACACACACACACACACACACACACACACACACACTCTCTGTCTCTCACTTTCAAATTATCTAATATACTCAGCAGTGGTGCTGCGGTAGTGTTGTTGCCTCACACCAAGATATTGTCGCGTTTGATTCTCAGCTAGAGCATCTTCTCTGTGGAGGTATGCATGAATGGGCATGCCTTCGTTGAAGGTTGTGCATCAGGGCTGGTAACTCAGCACGTAAAAATCCACTACCAAACATTAGCGGACTGGAGTTCCGCTGTGGCGACCCCTAACTGGGATAAGCCGAAAGAGACAACAACAACTTACATTGTAAGCATTTTATAAAAGAAATAGTTTATCTTGCCAATATGGCAACAAGAAGACTTGTGAGGAGCTGTTTGCTTTAAATTACTGAAGACAAGCCTTAATGAATGGATGGATGGGCAGAAATTCATTCTGGGTATAATGATTTGCCCTCCTGAAAGTATGAGATGCCCTATGAGGTGGGTATTGACCAACTGACTGCACTGTAAATTCAATTGATCCAAATTACTGCCAAAAAACAAACCAAAAGGTTCCGAACCAGCAGGTGTAAAACTCCAAAGGTTTATTAGGAAATGTAAAAGTAAAGTGCTTTTCATCACCCTTAGTTGGAAGACGTCTTCAGACATAGGAAGAAATCATCAAACACAATTTAAAAAAAAGTGGTGTGTGTGTTACAAAATTACAAACAGCTGCCTTAATTGAACCCACTGACATACCTTCACATTTAAAGTTGTATTACATTAAAAGCATAAATAAATCTCCACTTAGTGTAGACAGGGTGTCAAACATAAAAGATTTCAAAAGAAACATGAATTGATAGTAACCAGAATGTCTTAGTGAAGATTCATGAACCTAATCAAGTGTAAATACTGTTTGTTTTCCTTAAATACATTTTAGCAAACAACTTTTCAGAGGGTAAAACAAAACTCATACAGAATCTTGTGATTAAAAATAAAATAAAATGAAGTAATGCTTGCAACTAAGTATATACAAATATCCATTCCTTAACAGAAAAGGTAGTAAGGAGTACACATCTCTAATGCATAATGAAGAATCAATGAATAAATAAACAGTGCAACTCAATTTGGCGGTTTGTTTGTTTTGATTTAGACATGTCTTCCACGCAATGACTTGCCATATTTTGTCTGATACAGCTGCATTTTGACTTGTTTTGGCTGCTACAACTGTGCATACTAAAGCTTAGAAAGTGTTCTCATCGCAGCTTGGTGCTTTACCCATTGCTCAAGGAACATTTAAAAAAAAATTCTTTTTCATATACTGTCGTTGCATTCTGTTGGCGTTGAAATGACAAGCAATTTCTGTGTTAGATTTTTAACAGAAATAAACATATTCGGTTATTTAATATTAGAAATAACATTTATTTTATTAGAAACGCCTTTGAAATTCTGGTTATTGCAGACTCCTAGTTGAGTTGCACTGTTTATTGATTCATTGATTCTTCATTATGCATTAGAGATGTGTACTCCTTACTACCTTTTCTGTTAAGGAATGGATATTTGTATATACTTAGTTGCAAGCATTACTTCATTTTATTTTATTTTTAATCACAAGATTCTGTATGAGTTTTGTTTTACCCTCTGAAAAGTTGTTTGCTAAAATGTATTTTAAGGAAAACAAACAGTATTTACACTTGATTAGGTTCATGAATCTTCACTAAGACATTCTTGGTTACTTTTATCAAGTTCATGTTTCTTTTTTGAAAACTTTTTTATGTTTGACACCCTGTCTACACTAAGTGGACATTTATTTATGCTTTTAATGTAATACAACTTTAAATGTGAAGGTATGTCAGTGGGTTCAATTAAGGCAGCTGTTTGTAATTTTGTAACACACACACCTTTTTTTTGGGTTTTAAATTGTGTTTGATGATTTTTTCCTTTGTCTGAAGACGTCTTCCTACTAAGGGAGATGAAAAGCACTTTACTTTTACATTTCCTAATAAACCTTTGGAGTTTTACACCTGTTGGTTCCGAACCTTTTGGTTTGTTTTTTGACTGTTTGTTTTTCTTCAGATCCAAATTATTGCATTAGCTAAAACAAACATTTTTGTATCCAGTCTTGCATATTTGGCTTCTTGTATCTTTTGAAAAGCTAACAATTCAGTTATTTTAATCATCAGCAATACTAACATTTTGCAAGCAACTCCATAAGAAACCCTTCATTATTCTGTTTTGCTCAGAGAGATATCAGGCAGATCAAATTGCGTTCTGTTAAACAGCAGCCCCCATCTTGTGTTCATTGTATTAAGTAGCCTTTTTTTAGTCTTTAAAGTTTTGGACACTTTAAATTTGATACGTTAAAATGGTAAGATTAAAGTCTGTATTTTATAACTCTATCGATCTAGCTGTTGTAAGTGACGACAGCGCACTTTAGATGATATTTTTGTTTCGCCATACTATTACATCTAGATCGGTTGGCTGTGACTTGTTACACTGTATCTTGTAGTATACTTGTTCACTGCAATGCCATACAGATAGAGGCATAGCTATGGTTAGCCCAAAGAAACAGTTGCACTGGTTGCAAGGTGTTAGGGGACATGATCAAGATATGCTGATCGATTTAGCCTGTATGATTGTGAAAGTGCCCAGAGGTAATTTTCTGTTTCTTATGGTTGAGAGGCAGAGGATGGAACTGTAGATTACTTTGAAAGTAGAGCATAATGGATGGTTTGGAGAGGTCGATTTAGGAGTCTGTTGATGAGAATAATATTGTAAATGGAACAGTTTCGTGAGGGGCCCCTGTAGAGAGCAAGGTATAGGATGATGAGGTGTTCAGTGTTGTTTAAACTAACTGTTCCTGAAAAAGTTTTGAAACCAAGGTATGGAGTTTGCTTATATCTGCCTTGACTAGGGCATTTAGGAGCAACCTGTTATTGGACAGGTTAAAGATTTTGGTGAGGGCTCTAAAGATTGTGTGTAAACTGCCCTTTATCCTCTTTGGGTGACTTTTAATGAGTAATGGCAAAAAAAAAAAAAAATGCAGTACTGATTTGTGTGAGCCCATAGACTGAAAGACAAATCATTCATTCAGGCATGTGACTCTTTAAATACCACCACCTGTGAAGTACAGCTCCATAAGTACCTTATGTGGAGAGAACCCACACTGCTCTTGAGATTCCTTTGTGAATAGTAGCTAAAGTTCTTATATAAATTGACTAACTTATTCATGTTTGATTCAAGAATTAAATTATTAAATTAGAATATGTCCTTCGTGTGGTGATTTTATACACGCCACCATTATTCTTCAAACAGTAGTCCACTGAGCTGATATATATATATATATATATATATATATATATATATATATATATATATATATATATATACATATATACACACACACATGTGTGTGTTTCTCTGGCCCATTGCGGACATCACTATCTTCCTATAACAAAAAAAAAGGCCAGCTGCATTCCCTTTCCTGACAAACCCACAGAGTTACTTGCTTTGCTCAGCAGTAAACTGCTGCATCTCAATTACAGTATTGCCCTGGATATTAAATCCTAATGTCATCCTATTCCAACTAAAGACTGTAGTACACATATGCTAGAAAGTCCACAATTCTGGTTTGCAGCAGGTGGAAAAGGCTTTAGTACAATTTGCCTAACAAATCTACATCCATATGAGATAAGGAATAATCAAAATTATTGGAGCTTTCAAAGTAAATTTCTGCAAAATTAAACTGCATTTTATGATTGTCTCTATTTCAGGGAAACCGGCTGGATATTGTGATGCCCACCCCTGTTACAATATGTAATGGCCACCAATGTATGACGTCCTCATGCTGGGTCAGTAATCAAGGTGCCTGAATCCTCACCACTGACACTGGAGAAGGACGTGCACTTGGAATACAAATGGATACACTCAGTATTTCCAGATGCAAACCTCTCTGCATCAAGTACAATTTCCCTTGAAGAGCACATAGGGAACACACACAGCCCAGGGTCTGGATGTGTCTGTATCTTTCTCCCTCCAGATCCCCAATAGCACTCCCCACTGATGCAGCTGTAGGTTTAAGTCCTCAACACAGTGTCCAAGCCAATGTCTCCAGCATCCTCTCTGAACCCAGTGCTTCATGTCCCTGTTCCAAGTCGCTAACACACACACAGATTTGATTTTACACACACACACACACACACACATATGGGAAAGGCTAGCACAAATGTAACTGCTGTACCCCCTTCTGCCCAGAGTTTAAGGTAGTTATCACTGCCACTAGACACTTCACAATCGGCTACAATAAGGCCCTTAAAGGGTGTCCAGTTATACTGTGCAGTATTAATACTAATACAAATGGTGGTAATCGACTGAGATGGCTAGGCCTTCTGGAGTGGTTCCCCACAGTGTCCCCATATAAATATAAGTACTCTCAAAGGTTGGCTACTTTATACAAGGACTGGCCACAGTAAAAGTTTTTAATATATTTAATAATAAAAGAGCATGAAAATACTGAATGTATATTTGCAGTAAACTACAGAGTTCAGATCACAGGAAATGTTGGAAAGAACATTGATGGACTGACTCAGACAAATAAAGAAAAACAGTATCTAAACTAAACTTCCCTATATTCCTGACTGAATCTAAGAAGATTTTACTGTTCCCTAGTTAAGTTACTACCACAAGACAAGATGTTGTGGGTGAGGGTCTTTCTAGTCAGGAAATATAATTTCCAAAAGGGCTGGCAGAATTACCTAATCTGGTTATCTGACTGTAGGTTCTCACAGTATTCCCCTTTGAAGCTGAGACAGAAGGTTAGCACAGATGACCACAGTACACATCCAAATGTTTCTGGCAGTGCCTGCGGCCTCCCGTCTTTTCACTGAGCTAATGGACAAAGGCTCTTCCACAGACCCAGAGTCTCCAATCCTATCCAGCACTGTGGAGTGCCTTTTAATGGCTTAACAGTTTCAGTTCATTTATTTTTCCCTTATTTTACTTAAAGTATACTTCTACTGTGCCAGTTACATCTACATTTCTCTTCATTTCAGCAGGATGCACTGTTGATACATTTCAACACAAGCAAAGCTCACAAATTTTCAGCACAAACATCTGTACAAAATCAGTTTGATGTACAAATGACATACAGTTGTAATACCTTTGTAACACAATCATTTTGTATAAATCAGTTTGATATTCAAGGGATATATCATTTCTTACAAAACTCCAGCTGGCTATGCCGGCACTTGCCCATATCATCACATAAATCATCAGTACTACATTAAAGAAGAGATTCTGAGATGTATTTGTGTTCTTTTCTGTGCTAGTTTATTCTCTAGTAGTGAAACCATTCCATATAATTTAGAAAAGTCCATTTACGAATGCCTGCAAGAGACAGGACAGCTGTCTATACTTATGAAAGTTAAGGCACAAGGGACCAGATGTGCTGCCTTCCTTCCAGAGTACTTGGAATTCTGGCCAGTGAGTTGGCAGACCCAGTGGAGATGTTTACCAGAATATAGGCCAGTGTAGATCTACCTAACCTTGGTGGGGGGGGGGCAAGAAAGATGCAAGGAATTACAGGTATTTTGACAAAAATGTCAGTAAGGCCATAGAGAGAATTGTGAGACAAAAGTGTTAATGTTTGTAGAGGGCAGCAGTCTCCAGGAAAACTACTTACATCGGTTTATGGCCAGGGGAGCTGTGAATCAAAATTGATCTTGGAAGATATCAGTAAGTCCTTTGATTTAGTCTCAGACACAGGAGGCTGATAAAATATGGAGGTATTAGGGCAGGACAGTGTCTGGATGACTTGTATTGTTGAGTAGTAGAACACTGGGTTGCACTGAGAGGGATGATGTCTAAAATTAGAAAATTGACAAACTGAGTAGTGAAGGGCTCTGTCACAGATCCAGCATTCCTTAGTATGTTTTTCTTGGACAGATCTAAGAAATAGATGGACTTTCTGTGGACCTGCTAATTTTATTTCACTTAGCACCCCTCCCATCGCAACCTTGACGCATCTGCATTTGCCATTCCGTTACATCCAGAAATACATCTCTTACTACCATCCTCTTCCTGACTTGCACGTAAAGTAGTATACCTATAATAGGTTTACAGTTTTGAGTAAAATTCATTATGTAGTATAAAACAATTTACTAGAATTTGTAGTGTAGTACAGTATACATCATGCAGTATATATGCCTTTACTAGTCTATGTCCTCCAACTATGAGACTTTGTGATCTTTTGCCAGATATGCAATGATTAATCTCAAAACTCCTTTTGTATCTTTTGATTATATTGCTGCTTTCTTAATTTAAATTGCTGTGTAACCAACTTCTTAGTACCATATATCCTCTTTTTATCTACCTGTAAATCCCAGAGTCCACTTGGATCAGTGCTTTGCACCTATCAATAGACACACAAACACAAAAACAAATACTGTATATCAATGTAAAGGTAAAAGAAGATATTAAACTTGGCAAAGGACATTTTGTTTAGTATTTTGCTGCTTTGTCTATTCAGAAGAATTTTTCTGACATCCGTTTACTCTCTGTCAAATGATAAGAGTACACTGTATGCACTTTTTAGAAGTAGTAGTAACTCACACGAGTTTAGATGTGGTTTGGTGAGAATTAGAAAAATGAATTCTAGTGTATACCCTGGAAGGCACAGTTGGACCTATAAACCATGAGATTCATTTGCACCATATTCTAGTAATAAGTTGTTGTGTCGTTTGGATTTTCCTGGTTAGGGGTCGCCACAGCAGAACTCTGGTCTGCTAATGATTGGCAGTAGATTTTTGCGTGCCGAGTTGCCAGCTGTGACGTACAACCTTCAACGAAGGTACACCCATTCACGCATGTCTCCACAAAGAAGACACTCTAGCTGAGAATCGAACAGGACAACGTCTTACTGTGAGGTGACAACGCTACTGCAGCACCACCACCACAGTGCATATTCTAGTAATTAGTACTGTTATATTTCTGGAGAATAGATTACTTGTGAAAGCCATGTATTTGTGATAGTCACAAAACAGCAAGTAGATGCTAGCAAACTCTTGACGTAGAAACTGGAATTAATCTTATGCAGTGGGAAAGTTTTACCTCCTGATGAAGAGCAATATACCACAGAAAGTCTGGTAACTGCACAACTGCAGTTTTTTTTTATTTTTATGCAAAATAAAATGTAAAGCTCTCAGTTTTAGAATGCAACTCCTTTGCTTTGTATTTTTCTTTTTTTCACATGACACAACTGACTTAAATAATTAAATTCTTCCCATGACTTCAGTTGCTCCTACCACAGTTGCAGAGGTATTATCTATATGTAGAATGTGTACTCCAAACATATTACCATGTTCATTAGTATTCACACATCCAGTACTTAGCTGAATGACCTCATTGACCTGCATTATTGCACAATAATGAAACAGTAAGAATGTGAATTATACAACTGCATTATTTAAAGAAAAATAAAATGTTACTTCTTGAAATAACGCCGTTGTGAAGTTTCACCACTGCAGAATTGAATAATTCATACATGCCCTCATAGGGAGGGAAATTCTTGGGATACACCCTCATGATTATGCAGTACCCTCCCCTTGAGTAAATTATGAATTATCCCTCCCCAGTCATGGTTTACTTAAGTACTGGCCACTTATCAGCAGAAGCACTATTTGTTGTTCTAGAGTTTACAGTTGCCAGCAAATATACCCCATTGTACAGCAATAGTTTATAGTAGAAAAGTGAGGTTAAAAATTCTAATCTTTTTTGCCCCATGATGAAAATGTAGATGTATTGAAATGCATTTTCCATTCTGTTGAGAACTCATGTTAATCATTAAATATGTTGGTGTTATATTATCTTCATATATACTGAGTTTCCTGACCCATTTCAGACACACTGCATAGTGCTTTAGAAAACAGGGAAGTTTCTGAATATTTCACAACATTTCTGTTGACTGACAACTGCATTTGGTGTTTCTTTTTATCTGTGTAACTTTTTCCATGAATACTGAAACAGAATCAAAAGAACGCCATCTGGTACCCTTCAGGCAGACGAGGCCAGTACATATGAGTTTCGAAGAGGTGGCTTACGTGCGACAGCAGGACCTTGCCTGTCCAGGCCAAAAGACACATACCATCCCAACAGGTATGGCCAAGTTCTTCTTTATTAGACTTAATGCATGTTATGCAAATAGTACTTTACCTTTCAGAAGGGTTCATGTGGTGAACACCTTTCAGCAGACAATCCTTTGGAAATTGCTATGAAAATCACAGATATTGGCCTTTCATTATAGACTCAACTGTTTAAGGCTTCTTTCTTTTCCTCACTCCAAATCTTTCAGAAAATTATTCATTTTAATCACTGAATGTTTGACACTTAGTGCTCCAAATCCATAAATAATTTGTGTCATTATTGGAGAAGAATGTACTAATTATGGTGGGGAGCATTTTTTGTGAACTTTTGGGTTTTCTGTATAAAACTTACTACCAGCTATCGTTTATTTATTTATTTTTATTTTATTTTGCATTTGTTGACCAGGAGAGTCCAACTGGATTACAAATCCATTTTCAGTGGAGGCCCAGGTAGAAAAGCTCCAAGAGAGCCATTTTTTTACAAAACATAGTTTTAAGGGCAGACTTTTGACATACAATTTCCATAGAAGAGATTTTGACATACATATTAACTAACAGATAGGTTACATTCATTCTCTACAATATAATATTAATTTTTAGAAGATATTCCTAAGTTTAGGATTCCTGTGATAGATTTACTATCAGAGTAAAAGCAGAGAGACGTAGAGTAAGGCTCCGAGAAAGCAGATGATTCTTGCTATAGTTGAGAAGGACAACAAATTGATTTACTATATGTCTTTGCCTAGTTTTAGCTGAGAAGGATAACAAATTGATTTACAATATGTCTTCTAGTTTTAGTTGCTTATGAAAAGCACAACATTGCTGGGATAGTTTTCCCCAACTCCTGGAGAGATGGGATGAGCAGTAGATTAACAGTCCTAAGTGGGTACAGTACTATGATCGGTTGTCTATGCAGAGTTACTTAAGTTAGGTGATGTGTTCTAATGACGCATTAGCCGGGGGGGATGCAAGAGCACAGTCGATTATTCAAAAGGTGAGTTTTAACAAGTTTCTTGAACTGTGATGTGGATTTGTTGTCAGTTATGTGGGCAGGAAGGGAGTTCCAGGTTTTTGCTATACAGTGGCTGTAGACAGACTTACCAGCTTCATGGTTATATTTGGTTACTTTGAGGAGGTTTTGTGTGCTAGACCTCAAGGGTCTGGCAATGTATAGGGTTGCAAAAGATTTTGTAGGGCTGGGGTGTTTTCAGAGTTATGTATTGTTTTGAGGGCTAGTGATAGTTGATTGAGTTTAAGTAGTAGTGGTAGTTCTAGCCAATTGAGTTTTTTTAGGCATTCACAGTGATGTGTTCTGATGGGAGAGGTTGTAGCGAATTTGACTGTCCAGTTTGTTTAGGTCGGATTTGCGGAGATTTGTAAGCACGGGGGAGGCATAAAGTAGGGTAGATAGTAGGTGAGTCCTTGCTATTGTAGTTTTGGAGTGGTCAATAAGGATTTTTTTATTGTGATATAGTAGGCTAAGTTTTTTATGTACTTTTTTATGGTTATAGAAATATGTAGGTCAAATCTAAGGTGATTATCTATTTCAACCCCTAAGAGTTTGGTATGATTTGTGGAGGTAATTGTGGTCTTGTTAAAGGAGGAGATGAAGAAAGAATCAGTGAGAGGTGTGGCTCTGTGGGAGCTAAAGAGTACTAGCTTTGTTTTACTTTGGTTCAGAAAGAGCCTTTGGTTTGTAATCCAAGTTTCTGCTAGGGAAAAGCATTCTTGAGTTAGGGAGTGAAGGATGTCAATTGATTCGGATGCGCATATTATGATGGTATCATCTGCATATTGCACTATTGAGGCTTTAGGAATACTGTTTGGGAGCTGATTGGTGAAGAGGGTAAAAAGAAGTGGCCCCAGGATGGAGCCTTGGGGTATTCCTAGGGAGACTATTAGGGATGGGGGAGAGTTGGTTTTGCCACATAACAGCTTGTTTCCCTTCCTCTAGGTAGTTTTTGAACCAGGAGAAGGCAGGGGTGGTAAGATTTAGTGTCGCTAGTGAAAGAAGGAGTTTATTATTGTTAACCATATTGAATGCTTTGCACAAGTCAAGGAAGGTGGCAGATACAAGGAGTCCATTGTTTCTGTGAGTATTGACAATGTTGGTGAATTCTGTTAGTGCGGTGGTGGTGCTATGGAATGATCTAAAGCCATGTTGCCATTTAAGTAATGGTAGAAGATAAGTCCATGTCATGGCCCAACGGGTAGCACACTCACCTTTAGTACTGCAAGATCAAAAAGCTGTGGGTTCTATCCTCACATAATGTACTTGATACTGACAGTGCAGGCAGCATAAAGGGAGCAATACACTTTTGAGTGTGCCATCCTTCAGATGAGATGTGAAACTGAAGTCTCATCTGCCTAAGTTGAGCGTAAGTTAGGTGGAAGTAGAAGTTCACACAGTACTTATCGTAAGGAAGACCAGGGAAGGTTCCCTTAGTTTGAATACCACTTCAGGTCTCCCATGAAAAGAGGACATTGGCTTAATAGGACTAACCTGTTCAACAAAGAGTAAATAAAAATGAAATAAATGAAGATAGATCACATGATTTGCTTTCCTGGTTCAGAGTTATGCGACAGCTAATGTAATGGTGCCTGTCAGGCATCATGACTTCATGATCACTGAAACATGGTACACTTTTTTAATTTTTAATCTGGATGTATTGTCATGCTACAGGGTTTGTTAGAATATTTTTATCCATCAACATATTCAGGTCACATGTCATAACTGAAGGAAAGAGTACAATGATAAAACAGCGGTGTGACATTTAATCATAAATGAATGCAGGATTTAACAGATGGTTTCACAGTCATTCTAGAACTGTAGTGGAACCTATTGAAAATGCATTGCATTCTGTAGAGCAGAATGGTTGACAATGCTCCCCCTTACTGCTTTTATGAAATATTAATGGAAGTATATGGGCGCAGTAGAAAGGAATTGGCAAATGGTATAACCAAGTTTTATATGTTGTTAGTGGAATATGAAGGTCAGTATCATGAAAGTTGGAGGTAACTGAGAACAGAGCTGAACAAGATGACAGAAGCACTAAGTCAGACTGTTCAGTACTTTTAGCCCCTGAAAAGCTATCCCTCCACATCGCCAGGCCTACACCCTTCAATTTCCTTTTTTCAGTTTTATACCATCACTTTTCACATGGGTCAGTTGAGATTCCTTTCACCATATTTGTAAAAAAAAAAAAAAATATGTAAGCATGTCCTTAAGCTAGGATTTAGTCTCCCATGTTCTGTTTAAGAAGCTATCTCCTGACAACATGGTAAAGCCCATATAACATTTCTGCATCCATTTTTTCCCTAAGTGTTACATCTCAGTGCCTTTATGTTTCTTTGTACTCAATTCTTCAGATACTAAGAATCATCTCAGTGGTTCCCAGTCTGCAAAGTTCTTTATAGTTCAGTTTAGCATGATCCCCTGTTAAACTGCCAGATCCGTGTCTGGGTGAAACTAAACTGCATCACAGTACTGATAAATACTGATACAATCAAGTGATTATTTTGTTTTAAAGTCGCTGTATGTTAGTAAATCTACTCAGCAGTGACATTTGCACTCTCTAAAATGCATGGACAAACAGGGTTGCTATTAGTGCAGTCTGGAGTTAAGTGATACAGGCTGATGTATGAAGGTCTAGTGCACAAAATATCAAAAGTGTACAGGTGTGAAAGATGCACTGTTTATTGGTTTGGTGTTACTAACTGTATACCACACAATTTTATTTGTCGGAGAGCAAGAAGTAATGATTGCATTGTCAGGACTCTGATGTAACATTTCAGAGAGGGTCCTTGGTGAAAGGCTTGCTTTAATGGCTTGTCAAATAACTCTTAATATTAGTATTTAAAACCGAAAGACTACAAAACCCAACTTCATAACTGTGCAAGAAATATTGTTGTTTGACAAACCCCCCACTCCCACCCTTCATTCACCTTATTTCTAGGATGAAATAAAGAAAAAGAAGAGAAGTCACGTTTTTGTGCAGAACAAAGTACTTTGGTCATTAGTAATATTTAACTAGTGGGGCTGAAGGATGCAGGGATGCCAGGCTTTCTGCAGAAATTATTCAGATGAAAACAATAATGTATATCAGCTTTTTTTATTTAAACAGTAACTCTTTAGCTGTATTAGAAAATGTAACAAAGTGATTTAGCACATAGAAATTGCAATTTCAGATTCTACTTTGCCAATAGCGAAAGCTGGGATTGCACTGGTGTGTAGAAAGGTAAAGTAATTTTTAAACAGTATTTACTACAGCAGTAGATAATTCACCCCATTTTTAGTTACAAAACTAAAATGTTCACATTTGGTCACTGTCGTACTACAATAGTATTTGCATCTTGTCAAAATGTGACCATGTTTGCACACCAGGGTTGTCAGAAGGATGCTCCCTGCTGTAGTGTATTACTTTTGATGAACGAGTACCACAGCACAGATGAGCAAGTAAAAACTTGCATATGTAAGAACACAAATATGTAGTAGTTTGCAAGTCTAGATGCTCATTGTGATAAATTAAAATCTACTGTGGCTGATTTTGCTTGCAAGTAACAGTATATATCTCTCAAAGCTGTGGATGCCGCAGATGTATCAATTATCTTTGATCACATCTGTGACATACCACCACATATACAACATAATTTATCCTTAGAAATCTGTGTTTTCATTTATTCAATTAGTAAGTTTATCGCTAGTCAATACTACTTTTAAAAGTCCAGAGTATCCAGCATTCATTTATAATCTCCTTGCAAATGCTCACATTTTCAAATAACTTTCAAACATCACATTTTAGCACAAAGTTACTTTAATTCCATATGCCTGTGATAACATTGAGTGGGGCTCATTAATCTGAGCATGCACAACTTGTTTTATGTTTGTAACCAAGTATGCCAATACTAATATAACCATTACATGTACCTACATGGATAAGAGCTCTGCTTTAGAGACCCTAGAAAGTGAAGTGAATAAAAAAAAAAAACAGCAAGTGATGAAATTGTAAGCAAACCTAAAGACAGCAGAACAATTGCATTGTATTTTCTACTGTGATAATAAAAATTAACTTTTCCTGTATGTTTTAGTTGGATCATAAAACCTCTTGTCTATTGGTCATCTCTTTGATCCTTCAGGCAGAATGCATTGGAAGTGTATTAATGTGCTCTGAAACCTATGGTTCCATGTGGCTTTTATGTAGAAGTTCAAGAAAATAAGGAAAGGTGCACCTTTAAATGACATGGGCCAGCAGTCATTGTGTAGTAAAGAAAACACTTAAGTGTAGTTCGAGGGCAGCAATCCTACATTGTGTAGTATAGAAAACACTTTTGTGTAGTTCGAGGGTGGTAATCATAAATCGTGTTGTATAGAAAACACTTTTGTATCATTTGAGGGCCGCAATCATACATTGTGTAGTGGAGAAGACACTTCTGTGTAGTTGGTATTAATCCACAGAGTGTTGATGATCATAGTCATTAGTTGCTTACTTGTGTATGACATGGATTGTATGCAAATAAAGGCATAATTACATAGAAATGATGATGTACAATCTAATGAATAATGAGATAAATGGAGGGAATAAAAAAAAGTTTTGATTCATAGTTGTTAATATAGATTTTAGTGTGCATTTTTGCACAGGGTTATGAATCAGCAAAGCATTCTGAAACACTTAAATTGCATCTCACCGATGTGCTTTTAGTTTCAGCTGTGTGCATTAAGCAGCTTTTATTTGCCAGTTGCGACAGGATTGTACATCCTGTCAGATAACTGGCTTGGAAGAAGTGCCG
The DNA here is from genome assembly GCF_019279795.1 of Protopterus annectens. Lineage (NCBI taxonomy): Eukaryota > Metazoa > Chordata > Ceratodontiformes > Protopteridae > Protopterus > Protopterus annectens. Next base: position 648,054,131 of record NC_056751.1, on the reverse strand, counting down.
ATAGTTGCTGACTTAGCATGTTCCAACAGATGGAGGAGATTGTGGGAGGAAATTTATTTATTTATTTATTTTACATTTGTTGACCGGGCTAGTCCAACTGGATACATGTCCATTTTCAGTAGAGGCCCGGGGAGAAAAGCTCCATAGAGGGTAGTTATGACAAAAAACAACAGGAGATCAGAATGCAAAGTATTAATTTCAAAGTCACATGAACAATTAGAAGGGTTATACAGATAATTTAAATAGTTGAAACATTCTTAGGTAGTTGGAGTATACTAACTACAAATGAAAACCCTTGAATTATGGATTGGATGGATAATAGTAGTTGGCTGTTTGCTACTAATCAGGATTAGAACATGGGCATAACCAATCAGATTTTAGTAGATCTTTGAGTTGTTTTTTGAATTGGTTGAGTGAGGTCTCGTGTCTTAGGTTGTTTGGGAGGGCATTCCAGGATTTTCCAATGGAATTAGCATAGAGTGCTTCACCTCCTGAATTGTTAGATTTAATAGTTTGAATTTGTAGGCTTTTGGAAGATCTAAGGGATGTAAGGTTAGAGTAGGGAATGAATATTTTGGTCATTGCGGAGGTTTTGTCAGGATGGTGGATTGTTTTGAATGCCTCAATAAGTTGATTGAGTTTGAGAATGTTAGGTAGTTCTAACCAATGTAATGTACTGAGATTGTTACAGTGGTGTGTACGATAGGGCATTCCTGTTATAAATCTAGCTATGTGGTTATAGGTTGTAGATAGTTTGTTGAGTTCTCTTTTATTAAGGAAGGAGAATATCAGGGAGGCATAGAGGAGTGTGGAAAGGAGGTGAGTCCGGGCAATGGTTAATTTAGTGTGTGGGGTTAGGAAGTTCTTAATTCTATACATGGACCCGAGTTTCTTGTTTACCGACTTAATGGTCAGGTTGATATGAGTGTCGAATTTAAGCTTGTGGTCTATGGTCACACCAAGCAGTTTGGTGTAAGAGACAGGGTCAATTATGGTCCCATTATTGGATGTCATGTGAAAGTTGGGGTGGTTGGAGGTAGGAGAATGATTTCCTTGAGGGATGGGAGTAGTGGGGAAAAACAGAAGTAATTTGGTTTTGGATGGGTTAAGTAAGAGTTTTAGTTCCAAGAACCATTTTTCAACTAGGGAAAAACAGTTTTGGGTGGCAACTTGGAGTTTGTCGAGGGAGCTGTCGGAGCAGATCAGGGTGGAGTCATCTGCATATTGTATGCAGGTGGCTTTGGGAATGATAGAGTGCAGATCGTTAATAAATAAGGAGAAAAGCAGAGGACCAAGGATAGATCCTTGGGGAACACCGATATTTGTGGGGAGTAGGTCGGATAAGCTATTTTCCCATAGCACAGCCTGATTTCTATGAGAAAGGTAGTCATTAAACCAGTCTATGGTTGTCTTGCTAAGGTAGTATGCCTCCAGTGTGTGGATCAACTGTTGGTGATTGACCATGTCGAAGGCTTTGGATAGATCAAGAAAGAGCCCAGGTTATTAATTTATTGTTTCGATTGTGGTTAACTGAGTCAATAAAGGAAAGGAGAGCAGTAGTTGTGCTGTGATGGGGGCTGGGTGTGAGACAGGAGATTGTTTAGTAAGATGGGTAATGAGCTGCTTGTGAATGCAGCTCCATGATTTTGGCTAGAGGAGATAGTATAGCTATGGGTCTGTAGTTTGATGTGTCAGTGGAAGATCCACCTTTATGTAGAGGGATGATGTGGGAGATTTTCCAGATAGAGGGAAGAGAAGCTTCTGAAATGGTCCAGTTAACCAAGATAGAAACAGGGTAGGCTATGGCATCAGATGCAATTTGTAGGTAGTTGGCTGGGAGTAAGTCAGCCGCTAAGGTGGTTGGTTTGAGTTTATTTAGGAGGGTTCTAATATAGGAGGTAGGTACAGGTTGGAGGTTGAAGGCGGGTTGAGTTTGGACTTTGGTTGAGGGTGTAGCCAAGGGAGAAGTAGTAAGTTGGTTGGCAAGGGACTGAATGGTTTCTGTGAAAAATGAATTAAAGGTGTTGGCTATTTCTCTAGGAACTTTACCAATGAGTTTTTCAGGGGTAGCGGTGGTGGGTTTGCCTGGATGAAGGAGGTGATTAAAACCGGCCCAGAATTTCTTGGGATTATTCTGGTGTTTATTTTGGAGGTGACAGTAATACTGTTTTTTGTCAGACAATACGGCTGCTTTAGTTGAGTTTCTAAGTTGGAGAAACTTGATGCGATCTAGTGGGGTTTTAGAGGCTCTCCATTTGTGCCAGGCCTTGTCTCGATGTTTAATTTTGGCTTTAGTGTCCTTTGTTAGCCAGGGGCATCATGCGTGCCTTAGTTTTAGTGAGACGCTTAGGAGCATCTCGAGTCAAGTATTTTTAGGAAAGTGTTATTAAAATATAACACACTGGCTGGGTCGGGTTTTAGGATGGACCAATTACATGCCTTAAGATCTGCAATGAATTGGTCCGGGACAAAATTCTTACTGTTCCTGACTAGTCTGGATTGTGGATGATTTGCAGTTGGACACTTGTGCTTTATAATAAAGGTAATCAGGTGGTCACTAAGGTCGTTGGGAAGGGTCCCTGTAGTATAATTATTTGGAGCCTTGTTTGTAAGTATCCAGTCAAGGATGCTCTTTGTTGGGCATTACCAATTCTGGTAGGAGATAGAATATTTTGTGAGAAGCCATGTAAGTTAATGGGGAGAGGATTTGGGAGTTCGAATAGAGGCCCAGTTAATATTAACATCCCTAGAATTATCGCTTGGGATAGTTGTTGGCAAGCCAACTGAGGATTAGTTCTAGGTTTTCAATATTTTTGCCTGGTGGTAGATAAGTTACTATGAGATTAATACTTTTTTGGTTGTTTAGGCGAATCTTTAGAGCAATTAGTTCAAGGTTGTGTATTTTTGGGGGTTGGAGTGGGTTCATGGTGATGTTCAGGGAGTTCTTGAACATGACAGCTATTCCCCCACCTTTTCTGGTTATTTGAACGCTCCTAAGGATGCTATATCCAGATGGGATAATTTCTTCATCCTTAGTGCATGGTTTAAGCCATGTTTCCGATAGGCACATGATATCAGGGGAGTGAGTTGCAAGCAAGGCATGTAAGCTGTGAATCTTATTATTAATACTTCTTAGGTTAAGATGAAGGATAAGGAGGGAGCCCACTAGGTTTCTGGTATCTTTCAGTGTTTTGGGGTCTAAGTCAGAGTTAGGACCTGGGTTGGGGTGGATATCACCATCTATTGTGATAGATTTTTTTAAGTAGTCAAATATTTTTTGGAGTTTGAATAATAATTTTAGGGTATCTTTTGTTGTGGGCACCTTTGGGTGGCTGAGGGTAGGATGATTTATTTTAGGAATCTGGTTATTAGCATGGTAGTGAGACGGAGGGATGGGTTTGGAGTGGTTATGAGAATGAATGGAGGTGTGACCTTTAGAGAGGAAGACACCTGTTAGGGTTAGGGTTTCATACCTGGTTGAGAGATAGGAAACAATAAGGAGTAATAGTATGAAGGGAAGGGTAGTAAAAAAACTTTTTGTCCATGGTTTGAAGAGGTAAGTGAGTGTAGTGAGCTGGGGGAGGTTTCGTTGGAGAAACTAGGGTATGGAAAGAGTAGGAAGATATATGGTGAGTAAGAAATTGGAGGGGTATAGGATGGAGTTTTAACTAGTTAGAGGTTAGCAGGTGGGTGGAGATTACCTAGTCAGAATAGGCTAACAAGGAATGGTTGAGAGATAGGAAGGAAGGGTAGTAAAAAAACTTTTTGTCCATGGTTTGAAGAGGTAAGTGAGTGTAGTGAGCTGGGGGAGGTTTCGTTGGAGAAACTAGGGTATGGAGAGTAGGAAGATATATGGTGAGTAAGAAATTGGAGGGGTATAGGATGGAGTTTTAACTAGTTAGAGGTTAGCAGGTGGGTGGAGATTACCTAGTCAGAATAGGCTAACAAGGAATGAGAGAGAGATGAGTGGGTGGAGATAGCCTAATCAGTGTAGACAAGATAGAAATGAGGGGGAGATGAGTCAGAGCACAGGAAGGTTGTGATTGGTCGGTGGAAAAGGGGAAGGGCTTAGTGGCCTAATAAATGTAGAGGTAGTGGGGGCGGGTGGGAATAGGGGGCAGGGTGGGGCATTGGCATTCTGAGATGTCTAGGCATATTCCACCCACCTGGTGAATCTGTATAATACATGGTCGTCCTATAACTGTGGATACCAAAGTATGTGTGCCACTTACTATTCTTTGTACAGATACCTTTAGTGTTCCTACTGGGAACACTTATACATGTTTCACAGGTATCTGTCTCATGAATACTTGTTAATATCTTCAGTGTTATGCTCTGACATGTAAGCTGGTATGTTCTTCCAGTCATACATAAATTACTTATCTATCCCACTTCCTCCTTGTTGGTACCAACATTCTATTATTAACCAATTACTTCTAAATATTTTTACACATGAGGATATAATCGATGGTTTTTGCATTGTACATTCCACTGTGTTTTAACCTGTATTTTTCTTAAATCTAATGCATTTGTATACACTGCATCTTTTGAACTACATGGTTCCGTACTTGCTTTTTGACCTGATACTGTCTGAAAAGGCTCATTTCACCCATTTAACAAACAAATAATTACGTAACTATGCTCAGGATCAGCTGTTTTCAATAGGGCAGAAACATTCTGATTGTGTGATAAGATCCCTGTGGAGACATAACAGGTTGCTAATTTACCTATTATCTTCAGGTAGGGGGGGTCCAAGAGACTAGAACAGATTTGGAAAGTGTAGGAAGTTTCATTAAAAGTAGAACATTATAATTTCTGAGGTAGTGATTTGTGTGATGAGATTGTAGTTTATATCAAAGAGGGGCCAATAGGATTCATGTAGGTTGAAAAGTTAGGGTATTTATCAAAAAATCAATCTGAGATTAACAAGGTGCAACTTGGCATTCTGAACCATGATGCAGTGGTATGAATTCCTAGTTGTCAAGTGTGTGAATGTTAAGCACTGTAACGCTGTTTGGATCCCCAGGGCTGCAGAGGAGAGGGCCAGCACTAAGTGTGGCTTCTCCAAGATGCAGCTCCCTAAGGTACTGTGCATCACAGACTGCACTCATTGGGGTAATAAAGACTTCTCTGGTCCACAGGTGCAAAGGTATGCTAATAGGAAAGCTACCTTGTGTTGCCTATAATGCAAAGGAATTACTTTCTTTGTGTGTGTTTGTGTGTGGTTCAGAGGTTCAGCAGATTCCAACATATGACATATATCTTACGTGTATGTTCACTTTATGTGTAGATTTCTTAAAGGGTTGCCTTGTAGTACTGTAGAGAAACATGGTTAACTTATACCCACACACAGTGTCCATGAAGGCAGTCCCTCTCAAAAAGTGCATTGTGTTCAGCATTTGATGCTGGTGACCCCCTAGAATTGTGGCTCATATCATCTGAGCTTAACTCTAAAAGTGTGTCATAGATGCAGTCTAATACTGCAGATGATTAGACATGTAACATCACTGAGTAGGTGTTTGGGTGAATGAAGGCTTGCTTCCGTTGCCTTGTTACTTCTGGTGGGCCTTTACAGTGCTCTCCAGAAATGTTCAGTAAGATGAAAATAGCATGTTCCATGTTGCATAATGTGATTATGCACAAGTAGACTTACCATCCTTAGTATGTGTGCACTGCATCATTCACTGTACTACCCAGTGACTGCAGCAGAAAAAAACAAAGATGCAGTCCATCTGACACCTACCCAGGTAGTAATAGGCACAAAAAGTGGTCAGTAGCTTAATATAGGCATTAGGTTCATAAAGTGGCAGTGTTACACAGCCTAAACATGATAAATAGAGCATTCCTATCAGGCTGGTCTGGTCCTACTTGGATTCCGACATCCCTTTAGGACAACGGGGCTACTGTGAGTTAGTCATTTTTATTCATACAGGCGGCAGAACACTCCAAACCTTTTCAGTCAATCTAAAATTTGTCTCTTTGTAGGTGTCGCCATATATTTAACCATCATCAGCCTTCTCCTAGGCAGTCATGCATTCTGCCCTGTTTACCAACTGCTGCACCCCCAAATCAGCACATGTTTGGGAGCTTTGGTGTTTATTGAGGATTTACCTAGTGTCCATACTGTTAAGATGACCACTTGCATGAGTAGCACCCAGCTAGAGGAGGAGCTTTCATACAGGCAGCAATAGTAGTTGGATGTCTTTTTGCTAGCCAGACTCTGTTCTCATTCATTCCTGGTGTGCACAACACTAAGGACAAACACTACTTGTCTAGTGGACTGTGTATGTTTCCAAATCTGTCTGTGCTGCCTAAGCATTGTTTTTCACTGCGAAGAAAATGTCAAGGATGATAGCTTCTAAAGTTTGTGCAGCTTGTGCTGCACCTGCTAGGATATAATGCAACTTGTGCTTCATGTGCTGGGATGGGATGGAACTGGTGCTGCATCTGCTAGGGCATGCTAGAGCTGCAGCTGCATCTGCTAGGGCATGATGGAGCTGGTGCTGCATCTGCTATGGCATGATGGAGCTGGTGCTGCATCTGCTAGGGCATGATGGAGCTGGTGCTGCATCTGCTAGGGCATGATGGAGCTGGTGCAGCAGTAGTAGATAGAAATCGCCCCCCCCCCCCTCAGACAGAGACACTGCAGTCTTCAGGTTCACTGGAGGAGTACATGCAAGCATGCTGGAGTGGAAACTCTGTCTAGTGGTGAATCTCTGGTTCAGGAAGAACAGCAGGATTTCCACTGTGCCGTGGAACAATACAAGAGTTCTTTATCCTTTCACAGAGGGATCATGTGTTATGTATTAGAGGTATCAGTACTGTTTGCTTGTGTTTTTGGACTTGAAAACATGTGATTGTGTTCCCTGTTATGTTTTTTCTACACCATTATGAGGTGAAGGTCCAACGCTCCATTCAATTCAGTCTCTGTATTTCAGGGGGGAGAGTGTTGTGTCCTCATATCTGATGTTAACTCCGATACATTCAGGCTTAGTGTAGGACTTCAGTGTGGGAGTATCCTGTCTCTTCTCATGAACAGGATATCAAGGTGCTGCAGACATATGGACAGTATATAGTTTCAGGACATAATGGCTACATATTTACTGTCTGCAGATACAGTTTTGCTATTGACAGTGGGTGACTGTGATCACTAGTATGTATTGCAACAATTCTCTGCCAAGAGTGAAGAGGCTGTGGAGAAAATAATCATTTGCAAATTAGAGAGTCACAAGTTTTCCCTGGAAAAGAGCAGACCATTCTCTGAAAGTGTTAGGTACAGCTACTTCAGGCAGAGGTGCTTGTGCCTTGGAGGTCTTATTCATGTGTGACAGTCGAGGTAATCAGGAGATGGACCTTTGTATGGGTAAGGCAGTTACAGTACTGTAAATGTTGTACTGGACTGTAGCAATGAAGTAAGAGCTGACTCACAGGATGAAGGTCTCTGTTTACTGTTCAGTCTGTGTTCCTATCCTCTCCTGTGGTCATGAGCTGTGAGTAGGAACAAAAGAATGAGGATGCAGAATCAAGCAGCAGAAATGAGGAGTCTGAAAATCTAAGGGGATCTCCAGGTACTCTGTGTTCCTCCCTGTTGAAAGGAGTAATAGTCTGCAGATAGATTGCTTAGCATAAACTTATATCAGCTTTTTGGGCGCATTCCAAGGTTGCTCCTTGGGTACCTTTAGTGGGTGATAACACCAGGCACAGCCTGACAGATTCAGAACATGTTGAGGAGACTTTTTTTTTTATCAGCTTGCTAGGAAACACCAGGAGACAGCACAGGATTAGCAGACAAGGTTTGCTGGCAATAAGCAAGTTTAATTTACCCTGCTCAGGTTCTTGCAAGTACAACCCTCACTGGGGCAAACAGTTTACAAAATGTCTAGATTCATGCACAGACAGTATTGTCCTTAAGTAAAATTAGCAGCTAGTGGGTGAAATGAACTACTGTAGTCCCTTCCAGATGACATCACACCAAGGAGGAGATGTTCTTCATGTTTTACTGTTGCAGCCATCACATTTGGGTTGTTGTGCCAGGGGTAGCCCTCAGTCGGCCCAAATACCAGAGGCTTAGTATTTCTGTGTTAGTTGCTGTTGCTCCAGGACTGATGTCAGGTAGTCAGTGGTATAAAATCAGGCAGCTGACGCCATTACATCAGTCTTTCTTGCTAAGGTGCCTGAAGCAGAAGCAGTTCACAAGAGTGCCGGTCGGCCGCTACCTGAGTTTTCATTTCCGAATTGAAGTTGAAGTCTTCCAAAGCTTAAGTACCTCATTGGGGATCCTTTTTTCTTGCTCTAACTGATGTCAGAAAAAGTTAACAATTGTCTCGCCTGTGGAAAGCAAATACCACACCGAGACTTTCATTCTTACTGCGTCACCTGTTTAGGCCCAGACCACGACGTCCCCCGCTGTTGCTTTTGTGCTTTGTTCAATGCCAGAACTATACATTGTTGGGCCCTTATTGTAGCTAGAAATTTTCGTTCTCATTCCTTGAATTCTGAAATGGCGTCAGTAAGCCATCCAACTACTGATCTTCCAAAAAGGTAAGGATAAAGACAGAGACAAGACCGCACAGGTCCAAAACTGCCGACAATGCTTCTGTTAAGCTAGTCATCATTTCTCCAGTCCTCAGTGAAGCACTCTTGCAACCTCTGATGCCCACTTCTGTGGATTCACAAGCCACTACCGAGACCATTTCAGAGTCCGGTATGCCGCAAGACTCTTCTTCGACTAAGGATCCTGCGGATGTCGGGTCAGCAGCTGATGAGCAGGCACCAGCTTCTGAGGAAGTACTTTGCACTACCGATACCCGACACAGACCAACAACTTCTTTTGCATCTTCAGTTATTTCTTAAACTACCGAGTTTCTAAGGCCCAGGGTATTAACCACACCCAAAAAACCGACGACCCAAGCTCAGGCATCTGCTTCCTTGCCTCAGTCTCAAATGCTTAAAATGGCAGAAGACCTTATTGTGCTTATTAGGGGAAGCCAGGCTACCCCTTCCAAAAGAAAGCAACTTGTCCCCAGAAGTTTTATCTGAACAGGAGTCTGATGACTCTGATGCATCTGAATATGAAGATATGCAACTGTGCTCTGCTTATGAGGATTCTGATGCAGAGGAATCCATTCCTTCTGCCTCTCTACTCGAGGATTTTTCATTTGTGGAAACCCTATGTACTTTAAGGGAGCATTTCCAATGGGACTGTCAGGACTACCCTCAGTCAAAAAAAGAGACTCAGGGAATTCTTAGATTTACCACAGATCTTTGGCTGTTCCTCCTGTCCTGGATGTTGTGGATGGTGTTTTATTGGAATGCAGTCTGACTCCTGACACCCTTCCTTCTGCTCCCAGGAAACCTGACAGGTATTACAGAGTCCCTGACTCTCACCAATTTCTTTTAAAAAATCTTACTGCTGACCCCGAGGTCATTTCTCAAGGACCCAAAGTAATCAAAGCAACTTCAGCTAAGAATCCCATCCCCTCAGATAGGGATGCCCGAGCTTTAGACAGATGGGGTAAAAATGTATACACCTCTGCTAGTCTTGCTATTAGAGCAGTAAATTGTCAGTTCCACATGTTGAAATATCAGCAACATACCATGGAACTCCTCAAACAAAAAAATTCTTCTTTTCCTGCTTGTGCAGAAAACAAATAATTACAAAAGTTAATGCATTCTGCAAGTCAAGTAACTTAGCACACCTTGCAATGTGGTTTTGACACCATAGAAGCATCTTGCAGGGCAGCAGTCACTGGTTATGTCCTTAGAAGGCATGCTTGGCTTAAGGAATAGACATTGCCAGACTGTGTCAAATCCAAATTATTAGATGTACCCTTGAACAAAGACACCTTATTTGGCACCAAAGCAGAAGAGGTCTTAAAAAAGATGGAAGAAAAAGCTAAATCTATGCAGTTAGACTTCTTACAGGTCCAGCCACCGAGGTTCAAAGGCATTGCCCCTCCAAGTACTGGTCCTTTCCTGCCCCCTCCAGGCCAGCTCAGCCCAGACCCAGGGGAAGCAGACCCCCTAGACAACAGCCCCAGGGAATGCAGAGATCTAAGCAATGGAGTTCCTACTCTTCAAAAACAGGGAGTGCAAAGCCACCCCCTTATGGTAAGAACTCACAATGACTTTACACTTCCACCCCTACCTCTGCCCACCTGCTTGTGCTCCTAGGAGGAAAACTCTTGATCCATGCACGCAACTGGGCCACCATCAACAACAACCGATGGGTCCTCAACATAGTGCCCCAGGGATACAAATTTTATTTCCACACTCTGCCAACCCCAAAAGCAAATCCTTTCCCTGCTCTCCATGAGAGCAGTACAGCACGTTCCTACAGAACAGATAGGCCAAGGTTTCTACTCCAGACTCTTCCTAGTACCCAGAAAAGAGGGCACATGGCACCCCATCCTCGATCTATCCATTCTAAACACCTTTATGGTGATAACAAAATTCAGAATGCTCACCCTCTGGCAGCTTTTACCAATGCTTTCCAAGGATGCTTGGTTAGCCACCCTAGACGTAAAAGAGGCCTACCTACACATCCCAATCAGGGAATCATGCAGGAAATACCTATGTTTCAGGGCAGGATCTATGTACTTTCAGCTCTCTGCGCTTCCCTTTGGCCTATCCACTGTTCCCAGAGTTTTCACAAAATGTCTGGCTCCTGCCATTGCTTTTTGCAGACAAAGAAATATTAAAATTGACCCATACTTACATGACTGCCTGATTCAGGCAGAAAGTCAGGAAAAGCTGCTTCAGCACCTGACTTTTGTAAAGGACCTACTGACCTCCCTGGGGTATACTATCAACAAAAAGAAGTCAAAACTAGTCCCCACACAAAAAATTGTATTCCTGGGAGCAAGCCTGGACACAGCATCCCAGATGTCATTCCTTACTCCAGAAAAACAAGCCTACCTGACAGGCTGTTTCTCTAAACTAGCCACCAGAACCCAGTTATCTGCAAGGAAAATCCTGCAAGCTGTAGGGTTCATGGCTCCTGCATTCTACTCATTCCATATGCCGGGCTGCATATGAGGAAACTACAATGGTACCTAAAAAGCCTTTGGTGGCAACACTCTCAAGACCTGGAAACTCTCATACCAATGATACTTGTCTAAGGAAATATTTTCTTTGGTGGGCATTAGCATGCAACCATAATAAAGGACTTCCCTTCTCACAACCACATGTCACCCAGACCCTCACCACAGATGCATCAGACTATGCCTGGGGTGCACACCTGGACGGCAGGTGCATTCAGGGCCATTGGAGCCCAAATCAAATACATCTGCACATCAACCAAAAAGAGATGCCAGCTGTTCAGCATGCCCTGACAGCTTTCAGACCCCTACTCTCCACGGGGACTCTACTGATCAAAACAGAAAACACCACAGTGATGTGGTATATTAGCAAGCAGGGATGGACTCATTCTTATCCTCTCTGCAGGCTCGCCATGACCCTTTGTCACACAGCCTCAGCCATGCAACTTCACCTGCTAGCACAATTCCTGCCAGGCTCCCCAAACTCTCTGGCAGCCAACATATGCAGAAACCTGCTAGACCCACATGAGTGGCAGCTAGATCACAGAACCTTCACCCTTGTAACCCAGAAATGGGGCACTCCGAAGGTGGACCTCTTTGCCTCCCACTCGAATCATCAGCTCAGCAAATTCTGCACCAGGGAACCTCACAGCAAGGCCTGTAAAGTGTATGCTCTATCCTTCCAGTGGGTGAACCTCTTGGTCTACGCATTTCCCCCTTTACCACTCATTTCAAGGATACTGCTAAAAATAAGGGAGGAAAAAAATTAGGGCAATCCTGATTGCCCCAGACTGGTCTCTCCAGCACGGGTACCCTCTGCTGTGCAGCCTGTCACCCCTGCCACCATGGCACCTGCCTCAGATCCCAACAGTCCTGACCCAGAGGAATGAAGAATTCATGCATTCCCAATTGCAGACCCTCAACCTGGCAGCCTGGCTTATTCCCTGACCTCTCCTCAAGCTGCCAGCCTAAGCAACAAGTCCTAGATGTTGTACATGAGGCCAGATGCCCCAGCACTAGAAAATCCTATGCTGACAAGTGGAAAAGGTTTTGCACCTGGAGCCAGGTAATGGAGCCAGAATGGCACAGCCCTCCCTACCTCTCATCCTGGATTACCTAGCAGACCTACTACACAGGGGTCTATCCTTCTCTTCTATTAAAATTCATGCCTCTGCCGTCTGTGCTCATTACAGCACAGAGCCACCTCTCTTCTCACACCCTCTCATCAAACAGTTCCTAACAGGGGCTAACAACTTAAGGCCACCAAGAAGAGCTCCTACCCCAGCTTGGGACCTTAACTTTGTGTTGGAAAAGCTCACCCTACCCCCCCTTTGAACATGCAGCTTCAGCAGAGTTAAAATACTTCTCTTGGAAGTCAGCCTTCCTTCTAGCCATCACTTCAGCTAGAAGAGTATCAGAGTTACAAGAACTCATGGCTGTAGAGCCCTTCATCATTTTTCATGCTGACAGAGTCTCCATCAGGACTATCCCATCCATCATGCCTAAAGTGGTGTCCAGTGTGGCTCTCAACCAATCCATTCATTTGCCCACCTTTTTCCCTAACCCACAAAACAAGGGGGAACGGATTCTGCACTCTAGATGTGCACAGACAGGTCAGATTCTATCTGGACAGGACTAAATATTTTAGAAAAAATGAGCAATTGCTTGTCAGCTTTGCAGCAGAGACAGAGGGCAAGGCCATATCCAAACAAACAATCTCCAAATGGATAGCACACTGCATCCATTTCTGCTACAAACAGCACTGGAAACTACCCCCAAAGGGGGTCAGGACATATTCCACTAGGGCAACCTCCACCTCTGCAGCTTTTCTCAGAAGGGTCCCCACCAGGGATATCCTGGAGGCTGCAACATGGACATCTGTTCATACCTTCACCAAGCATTACCACCTGCCTATCTTCAAATCCAGGGCAGACTTTGCCACCACAATCTTGCAGTGCATTCTAGCCAGCCCCCAGTCATCTTGACTGCCTCCACCCTTTTCTTCAGCTTAGGGAATCAACCCAAATGTGATGACTGCAACAGTGAAGCATGAAGAATATAGTACAGTTGTGTACACTTACCATAAATGTCGATGTCTTGAGCGTATTCACTGTTGCAGTCCTGGTTTCCCTCCCTCCATCCCCCTTGTCTCTCTCTCTCCTTCTGCCTTACAGGGAATTTTTGGTGTTTACTTTCTACTGGTGGTGTTCTTCCACCATAACCTAGCTCCCTGTTTGGGGGCTCCTGACAGTTAGGGCAAGAAAAACTGATGTAATGGTGTCGGCTGCCTGATTTTATACTACTGACAACCTAACGTCAGTCCTGGAGCGACAGCAAATGACGCAGAAATACTAAGCCTCTGGTATTCGGGCCGACTGAGGGCTTCCATGGGCAGGCTAACCCAAATGTGATGACTGCAACTGTGAATACACTCGAACATCTACATTTATGTTAAGTGTACAAAACTGTACTTTTGTTCATAATTGCATCCATTAGATAATGGAGTGACTGCAGATGCCCAAGTATTAAAAGTCAGAAAATAATTACTTTGCCAAAGATTCAGAAATGCAGAGACCATATATTGGCAAAACGATGTTTGTCCTATTGCAATAATTTAAGTGTGATTTCCTTTACTTTTCTGTATATTCAGTTTCAAATTTTGGTTAATTACATTGTACTGTTTATTTTGTCATGCAGTTAATGAAGAGTTAAGCTATTTCCTTCCAAAGACATTTACCCCCAAATGGTGGGACCTGGTTCATTAAACAAAAATTTCTGTTATACCGCTGTCTTTAAATATGTGACCTGTGATTTATAATTCTTTGATTCTTATACTTAATTAATCCAAATTTCCAGCTTTAGCTAACTGATTCCATGTGATCTAGCAGAATTTTAATAATCTGTTTCTGTTTACAGAAACAGTAATGTTCCATTTGCTCAGTGGACTACAGATCAGGTTTGTGGTTGGTTGGAACACTTAGGCCTTGGTCAGTATGTTAACCTTGCACGACACTGGGTGAAGTCTGGACATACGTTAATAACAGCAACACCTCAAGATCTGGAAAAGGTAGGACCAGTGTTTTGCTCACCAAAGTATGCATTTGTACCCTACATGCCTGAGATTAGGTTTTGTTCAACTTTGTTTGCATCTTTTGTTATTTTCATATGTCAAGTCATTGCAGATGTTCGTCAGTATGAGAAGAATCCTGTGTTAAGACATTTGGTAAGCTCAGACTAAAAGACGTGGTTTAAAGTAAAAGCCATTGTCAATTTTTTTACTTTCTTATAGCCCCTTTTTGCTTAGGACTTGGTTGATAAAGCAGTTTTTGTGGATGGTACTGTGGATTGTTAATGGCCAGTGTGTAAAGGATGTTTGCAAATAATTGTTTTGTAACTGAAAGGGTGGCTGTGGTGGTGCAGAGGTTAACATCATCGCCAAACAGCAAGAGATTCTGTAGTTCGATTCTCGGCTGGTTTGCTTTCTGTGCGGAGTCTGCATATGATCATATGGATTTCCTCTGGGTGCTCCAGATGTTCTTCATCTCACATTGCTGCAGTCCTTACTTATGGGTAGTCCGCTGTCCTCGGTCGGCCCGAATACCAAAGTATTAGGCTGACGTCGGTCATAGGCGCCTAGATCTGACATCAGAGCGTCAGGGTATAAAGGCGCATGACCGACGTCATATCCTCAGTCTTTTTGCCGCATGGTCCGATGCAGAAGCAGCCAAGTGCCGCTCATGCTCTGAAATTTTCGCTGGAGTTTCAGACCGATACCAAGTTGGCTGGTACCCGCTGGGGAATATTTTTGTTTTTTCTTGCCTCAGTTACTTACCGGATGTCAGAAAAGTGAATAATTGTATTTTTGTGGGAAACAGATACCGCATAGGGATTACCACCGCTTTGTATTCCTTGTTTAGTCGAGCACGACGTAGTCGAATGGGTGCCGGTTTTGTGCTAGGTTTAATAAGCGCACTATAAAACGGAGGTTAGATTGGCGCTAGGTTAGTCTTTGGCAAGAGGTGTATTTATAATATGCCACGGATGTTCCGACGCCCGCTTTACTAAGAAGCGCATAGACAAATCTTTAAAGCCTAGGCAGGATGATTCGTCTGCTTCGGACGCCGGACCTTTAGAAGCTTCAGCTGAAAAGGTGGATCCGCTGAAGTTCCTGTTGAGTCCCAGGGGAAACTTTGATTTTACAAGATGTGGCCTCAAA